>NC_090653.1:182878365-183085865 GCF_040937935.1 Hyperolius riggenbachi | reverse complement strand
GGGCCTCTTGACTGCATTTCTGATCAGCGCTCTCCTTGTTCGGCCTGTGAGTTTAGGTGGACGGCCTTGTCTTGGTAGGTTTACAGTTGTGTCATACTTCTTCCATTTCTGAATGATGGCTTGAACAGTGCTCCGTAGGATGTTCAAGGCTTTGTAAATCTTTTTGTAGCCTAAACCTGCTTTAAATTTCTCAATAACTTTATCCCTGACCTGTCTTGTGTGTTCTTTGGACGTCATGGTGTTGTTGCTCCCAATATTCTCTTAGACAAACTCTGAGGACCTCACAGAGCAGCTGTATTTGTGCTGACATTAGATTGCACACAGGTGCACTCTATTTAGTCATTAGCACTCATCAGGCAATGTCTATAGGCAACTGATTGCACTCAGATCAGGAGGGGGCCAAATAATGATGCACACCCCACTTCGCAGTTATTTGTTTGTAAAAAATGTGTGGAATCATATATGATTTTCGATCCACTTCAAAATGTGGAAAACTTCAAGGGGGCCGAATACTTTTGCAAGCCACTGTATATATATATATATATATATATATATATATACACAGTGGGATGCGCAAGTTTGGGAAACCTTGTTAATTGTCATGATTTTCCTGTATAAATTGTTGGTTGTTATGATAAAAAATGTCAGTTAAATATATCATATAGGAGACACACACAGTGATATTTTGTAAGTGAAATGAAGTTTATTGGAACTACAGAAAAGGTGCAATAATTGTTTAAACAAAATTAGGCAGGTGCAAAAAGTTGATCCTCCTTTTGCAGAATTGACGGCCTCTAAACGCTTCCTGTAGGTTCTAATGAGAGTCTGGATTCTGCTTGAAGGTACTTTGGACCATTCCTCTTTACAAAACATCTCTAGTTCATTCAGGTTTGATGGCTTCAGAGCATGGACAGCACTCTTTAATTTACACCACAGATTTTCAATTATATTCAGGGTTGGGGACTAGAAGTGGGCCGAACGGTTCGCCGGCGAACGGTTCCAGGCGAACATCGGGTGGTTCGCCTTCGCCGGCGAAGGCGAACTTTCCCGGAAGTTCGATTCGCCCCATAATGCTCTATGAGGGTCAACTTTGACCCTCTGCATCACAGTCAGCAGGCACATTGTAGCCAATCAGGCTATGCTAAGCCCTGGAGCCCCACCCCCTTATATAAGGCAGGCTCCGGCGGCCATTAGCCTCACTCGTGTGCCTGCTAGAGATAGAATAGGGACAGCTGCTGCAGACTTGTTCTCCTAGGGACAGATTAGTCAGGCTCTTGCCTTCTTAGCTTGCTTAGCTGAATCTTATTGCTATAATAGCGCCCCAGAAAAGCTCTTTTCAGAGCTCATCCTGCTGTGATCAATTTTTTTTTCTGTGTTTGAAACTGACACTTGCGGTGTTTAGACAGCATTGCTAATTCATACTGTGTGTCCCACTGCCAGCAGCAGCAGCACATTCAGTGACTACCTGTGTGTGTGATACACTTGTGTTGTTTAGACAGCATTGCTAATTCATACTGTGTGTCCCACTGGCACTGCCAGCAGCAGCAGCACATTCAGTGACTACTACCTGTGTGTGTGATACACTTGTGTTGCTTGGACAGCATTGCTAATTCATAATGTGTGTGTACCACTGCCAGCAGCCCACCAGTATTCAGCAGCACATTCAGTGACACCTGTGTGTGTGACAGGGAGCTGCACATTGTACTACCTACCCAGTACTGCATTTACCTACTACTAGTACCTGTTGTGTTTAGTTAATCCACCTCATCACTGCATACACCTACGTTTGTGTTGAGTGAACCCGCCTCGCTGCATATCTACCTTTTCTGTAGAGTGAACTCACCTCACTGCATATATAACTACCTTTGGGTTGAGTGAACTCAGCTGACTGCATATAGCTACCTTCTGTGTTCAGTGAACTCACCTCACTGCATATATAACTACGTTTGGGTTGAGTGAACTCACCTCACTGCACATAGCTACCTTCTGTGTTCAGTGAACTCACCTCACTGCATATATAACTACCTTTGGGTTGAGTGAACTCACCTCACTGCACATAGCTACCTTCTGTGTTCAGTGAACTCACCTCACTGCATATATAACTACCTTTGGGTTGAGTGAACTCACCTCACTGCACATAGCTACCTTCTGTGTTCAGTGAACTCACCTCACTGCATATATAACTACCTTTGGGTTGAGTGAACTCAGCTGACTGCATATGTCTACCTTTTGTGTTCAGTGAATTCACCTCACTGCATATAGCTACCTTTTGTGTTCAGTGAATTCACCTCACTGCATATAGCTACCTTTTGTGTTCAGTGAACTCACCTCACTGCATATATAACTACATTTGGGTTGAGTGAACTCACCTCACTGCATATAGCTACATTTGGGTTGAGTGAACTCACCTCACTGCATATAGCTACCTTCTGTGTTCAGTGAACTCACCTCACTGCATATACCTAGCTTCCCCCCGAGATGGACAAAATGGACAAACCAGGTAGAGGAAGAGGTAGAGGCAGACCCAGAGGAAGGCCACCTGGCACTGGCAGGTCTGTGCGAGGTGGTGTTGCTGTGATTTCGTGCGGACCTGGACCAAAGTAAAGTGCTCAGAAGAAGGCACGTGCCATCACCTCCCAAAATTGTGCGGACGTGCTTGAGTATTTAACACAGAAAACCTCATCTCCCGCAGCCACCAGCGCTACAACAAGTGCCACATCCGCTGCATTTGACACTTCACAGGAGTTATTTGGTGGTGGTGGTGGTGAAATCACTGATTCACAGCCACTACTGCAACAACAAGAAGAAGGCGCAGGTACACCACCTCATACGTCTGAGTTAGGTGGCGATAGTATGGACGTAATGTGTGAGGAGGGGCATGATGATCCACCTGAAGTTGGTGCAGTTGAGGAGGTGTCTGAGGAAAGCGAAGCTGGGCAGGAGGATTATGATGACGATTATACGGATGTCACGTATGTACCCAATAGAGGAGATGACCAGGGGGACAGTTCAGAGGGGGAGCCAAAGAGGAGTAGGAGGAGACGACTCCATGATAGAAGCAGAGGGAGCTCGTCCTCAGAAACAGCTGGGGGCAGTGTCCGGCACCATGTATCGCCAGCTATGGCCAGCCAGCCAACATGCCCTTCAAGGTCAGCTGTTGATGCCACTGTAGTGCCATCACCCCAGGGGGGCTCAGCGGTTTGGAAATATTTTACGGTGTGTGCCTCAGATAGGAGCAAAGCTATCTGTTCTCTCTGCCTCCAAAAATTGAGCCATGGAAAGGCCAACACTCACGTAGGGACAAGTGCCTTACGAAGGCACCTGGAGAAAAGGCACAAATAGCTATGGGAAGAACACCTGAGGAAAAGCAGCACCCCTCAAAAGACAAGCCACCCTCCTTCTCCTCTTCCTCCTTCAGGTGCATCATCTTCATCCGCTTTCTCCCTTGAACCTTCACAGCCACCCTCCTTCACACCGCCTCTGCCCTTGAGCGGTTTCTGCTTCTCTGCCCACAGCAGTAGCCAAATGTCCGTGAAGGAAGTCTTTGAGAGGAAGAAGCCAATTTCGGCCAGTCACCCTCTTGCCCGGCGTCTGACAGCTGGTGTGGCGGAACTATTAGCTCGCCAGCTTTTACCATACAAGGTGACCATACAAAGTGACTGGTGGAGTCAGAGGCTTTCCGTAAATTTGTGGCCATTGGGACACCGCAGTGGAAGATACCAGGTCGCACTTATTTTTCAAGAAAGGCCATACCCAAACTGTACCGTGCAGTTCAGAGGCAAGTGGTGTCATCTATTGCAAAGAGCGTTGGGTCAAGGGTCCACCTGACCACGGATGCCTGGTCTGCCAAGCACGGGCAGGGCCGCTACATTACGTACACAGCCCATTGGGTCAACCTGGTGACCGATGGCAGCAAGCAGGGAGTACGTGGCTGCGCAGCGCACCGACTTGTCACACTTCCACGGCTTGCAGGCAGGCCTCCTGCCACCTCCTCTCCTTCTCCTCCAGCTACATCCTCTTCACTGTCAACCTCCTCCTTCTCCTTGGCTGAGTGTCAGTTGAACTCTAGCGGTGCTGCCATCTCCTCTTCCTCTCCAGCTACACAGCCTCATCTCCCCAGAGCCTACGCTGCATGCCAGGTACGATGGTGTCACGCAATTTTAGACATGTCTTGCCTCAAAGCGGAGAGTCACACTGGAGCAGCTCTCCTGGTTGCTCTTAACAAACAGGTGGAGCAATGGCTGACCCCGCACCACGTGGTGTGTGACAACGGCAGCAATCTCCTTTCCGCTTTGAATTTGGGAAAGCTGACACATGTACCCTGCATGGCACATGTGCTCAATCTGGTCGTACAAAGATTTGTCTCAAAGTACCCAGGCTTAGAGGACGTCCTGAAGCAGACCAGAAAGTTGTGTGGGCATTTCAGGCGGTCTTATACGGCCATGGCACGGCTTGCAGACATTCAGCAGAAAAACAACTTGCCGGTGAGATGCTTGATATGCGATAGCCCGACTCGCTGGAATTCCACCCTGCTCATGTTCTCTCGCCTGCTAGACCAGGAGAAAGCCGTCACCCAGTACCTGTACAGCTTCAGTAGAAGGACACAATCTGGGAAGATGGGGATGTTGTGGCCCAACAGCTGGACACTGATGCGAAATGCATGCAGGACCATGCGGCCGTTTGAGGAGGTGACCAACCTGGTGAGTCGCGCTGAAGGCACCATCAGCGACTTGATCCCCTACGCTTACTTCCTGGAGCGTGCCATGCGTAGAGTGGTGGATGAAGCTGTGGAGGAGCGGGAACAGGAACAGCTACGGCAGGAGGAGTCGTGGGACCAATTTTTAGCTGAACCACAGGTTTCCTCGACACCTGCGGCACCACAGAGGGGGGAGGAGGAGGAAGAAGAGGAGTCGTGTGGGGGAGGAGAGGAGTCAGACTCGGATGATTATGAGGAAGGTGTTTCTGTGGAGGAGGAAGAGGCGGCATAAGAACAACCGCAGCAGCCGTCACAGGGGGCTTCTGCTGCTCCACGTTCCCGTGGTATTGTCCGTGGCTGGGGGGAGAAAGAGGAGTTGCGTGACGTCACTGTGGAAGAGCAAAAAGAGATGGAGAGTACGTCTGGATCTGACTTTGTGCAGATGGCCTCTTTCATGTTGTCCAGCCTGTTGAGAGACCCCGGTATCAAAAAACTCAAGGGGAATGACCTGTACTGGGTGGCCACGCTACTAGACCCTCGGTACAGGCACAAAGTGGCAGACCTGTTACCAACGCCACACAAGGCGGAAAGGATGCAGCACTTGCAGAACAAGCTGTCAATGATGCTTTACAATGCATTTAAGGGTGATGTGACAGTACAACACAATAAAGGTACCACTGGCAGTATTCCTCCTCCTTCTCACCAGTCCATGCAGGCAAGGACAGGCCGCTCCAGCGATCTCGGGGTGATGTCGGACATGCGGACATTCTTTAGTCCAACGCCTCGCAGTAGCCCTTTGGGATCCACCCTCCACCAACGCCTGGACCGGCAGGTAGCCGACTACCTGGCCTTAAGTGTGGATGTACACACTGCGACTGCGAGCAGCGAGGATGAACCCTTGCTCTACTGGTTGCGCATGCTTGACCTGTGGCCAGAGCTGTCCCAATTTGCCATACAACTTCTCTCTTGCCCTGCCGCAAGGGTCCTGTCAGAAAGGACCTTCAGTGCAGCTGGAGGCATTGTCACTGAGAAGTGAAGTCGCCTAAGTCATGACAGTGTAGTGTGGATCCCTGAGGGCTATTGCACGACCGAAGACTAAGTCAGTCCCCACAGACAGCATCTCTGCCTGCAGGCCGTTTGACTGCCTTCTCCGCCGCCACCACCACCAGGGTCCAGGACTCTAGGCGGATTCCAGAATTTTTAATTTTTCTTGGGCATGCACATGCCTGCCTAATTTTTATGGCTGAACTGCAGGCGGCTGCAAAAAAAAAATAAAAGGCATGTACATGTGCCCATCCCCCTTCGTGATCATTACCTTGCCGCGGTGAAGGGGCTTACGTATCACAATGAAGCAATGACCGTCGGCTATATGAGTGTCTCGGGTGGGGGTGGCACACCAAAGATAATAAGGTCGTTGTTTCATTGTGGTCAGACCAAATTTGATCAGCTGGACAGTCACTGTTCTGTCATTCAGCTACATCAGCCGGGCGAGCATATGGGCTGAAAAGCCACCATCAACTGCACTCTCGTCATGGTGCGCACCAGTCCAGCACGGCCGTCACTACACAAACGGCTGTTTGCAGTCACTGCATACCTTTCACTGCATCTTTGACTGCATATTATACCTGGCAGTCAGTGCATAACTTGCACTTGAATGGATACAGTTTCAAACAATTTAAAAATACAACCATCTACATTTTCAAACAATTTACAAAAATGCCAACAAAAATTGCCCTCCGTAAAACATTCTTGGCAAATGCTTTCGACTTGGTTTGTCTTCTGCTGGCTCAAGGGTCCATCTGACCACAGATGCCTGGTCTGCAAAGCACGTTCAGGGCAGCTACAGCATGGGTCTCAGCAGGCTCCCACTTCGGGCCGGAATCCAACCTTCATTCCCCGCGGTGACAATGGTAGACTTGCCCTCCATAACGGATTCCCGTTAAAGGATTTAAAGTTGATTCATTATAATTAGGGCCTCAAAGTCCTGTATTGCATCCCTGCCTGCTGCCCTCCTTGGATGTGCAGTGGTAGCCGTTGCTCAGGCTCCACACCGGATTCCATACCTCATTCCCCGGCCATTACCCGGGGTCACAAATTGTAGACTTGCCCGCCTCCGTATGATTCTCGTGAAAGGAATGTGGTGTCATCTTTGCCCGCCATAACTGGTTCTCGTTAAAGGATTTAAAGTACATTCATTTCAAATACACAGCAGGGCCTCGAAAGTCTTCCTCCTGTATTGTTATTTTTGGTCACTACCTCGGGACGGGCGTGCATGCCTGCCTGCTGCCCTCCTTGGATGTGTAGCGTTGCTCAGGCTCCACACCGGATTCCATCCCTCATTCCCCGGCCTTTACCCGGGGTCACAATGTCAGACTTGCCCGCCTCCATAGGATTCTCATTGTAGCAGTACTGAACAAGTACACAGCAAGTAGAAAATGTAATTTAAAAACAAAACATAAGCTTTTTAACAGTGCCATGGAAAGTTGAGAAGGAAGTCATACATTACCTGACATCACTGAGTGAGGAAGAGCAATCTCGCCATGTTGCGCAGTAGTCCAGCACGGCCGTCACAACACACAACAAACAGCTATTTGCGGTGCGTTACACAGTGAGTTTGGTGTGTCAGTGTGAAACAGTACTCTAATTACACTCCCTGATTGATGTATACACATGCAAGATGTTTTAAAGCACGTTAGGCCTGCAATTTAGCATTCAATGTGATTTCTGCCCTTAAAATGCTGCTATGCGTCACATCCAGATTTTTCCCCGGGACTTTTGGCATGTATTCCACTCCGCCATGCCCCCTCCAGGTGTTAGACACCTTGAAACATCTTTTCCATCACTTTTTTGGCCAGCATAATTTTTTCTATTTTTCAAAGTTCGCCTCCCCATTGAAGTCTATTGCGGTTCACAAACTTTTCCGCAAACCGAACCTTCCGCGGAAGTTCGCGAACCCGGTTCGCGAACCTAAAATCAGAGGTTCGGCCCATCTCTACTGGGGACTGAGATGTATATACCAAAAATTATTGAAGCTTGGGTCAATTGTGTCAACAAGGAATACAAAATTCTTTATTAATACAAAACTGACAGTGAATTATCTAAAAAAATAATACACAATAACCTATTATTACCAAAAAATCAACTGGTTAAAAACATGAGCCTAGCAGATAGCTTCATAAGTCAGCTGTGCAAAATTATGTACGTTCCAGATTGCAATGCATGTGTGACACCATGACAAACATACATCCATCACTCACACACGCATTAACATCATTTCCTACAGAACAGCAGGGATTCCACTATGATCGCAACAGAAACTTGAATCCTTATTTTTAGACAGCCACGTCCTATATATATTCCACAGTGTGCCGTAAAGCTGTGACACAGGGAGATCTCACCAACTTGAACACTTGTATTGCCATATTTCATATGATCTCACCGCCTCACGTAGACCCAGCAAATCCTGGAAGTCCTTATACCCCTGCTCAGCCGCAGAAGAGAGACCATGCATGATGATTCCCTGGCAAAAGGAGAGCACACCAGGCTCGGGGCAATAACAGGTACACGCTGCTACTGGAGCGATCAGCTGACCGTAGCTCCGCCCACCAACACGTTTCGAACCGCCCAGGGTCTTTCTCAAGGTGTCAAGGGGACTGAAATGGCAATTCCAGAACATTGTACTTGTTCCTCTGCATAAATGCATTAGTAGACTTTGAGCAGTGTTTAGGGTCGTTGTCTTGTTGAAAGATCCAGCCCTGGCTGGCGCAGCTTCAGCTTTGTCACTGATTCCTGGACTTTTGTCTCCAAAAACTGCTGATACTGAGTAGAATCCATGCGTCCCTTAACTTTGACAAGATTCCCAGTCTCTGCACTGGCCACACAGCCCCACAGCATAATGGAACCACCACCATATTTTACTGTAGGTAGCAGGGGTTTTTGCTTGGAATGCTGTGTTATTTTTCCTCCATGCATAACGCCCCTTGTTATGCCCAAATAACTAAATTTTAGTTTCATCAGTCCACAGCACCTTATCCCAAAATGAAGCTGGCTTGTCCAAATGTGCTTTAGAATACCTCAAGTGGCTCTGTTTGTGCTGTGGTGGAGAAAAGGCTTCCTCTGCATCACTCTCGCATACAGCATCTCCTTGTGCACCCAATGGTTGAACGATGCACAGTGACTCCATCTGCAGCAAGATGATGTTGTAGGTCTTTGGTGCTGGTCTGTGGGTTGACTCTGACTGTTATTACCAGAGCCGTCTCAGTCATTGGGCAACTATAAATATTTGCCTAGAGCGGCATGGGTGGGGGAAGGGCACAAAGCAGGGAGGCCACTCACCGCAGCTGCTTATGCAGCCAGTGTGTGTTTTTTCTTCCTTCATGCTGGCCGCCTCTATGACAGGCAGCTCAGCTCAGCTGTGCCGCCTACTGGACCGCCCCCTTCCCTCTTCACTCAGAGCGACAGAGGCATAGGGAGGGTGGGACATCTGTCTGCAGGTACAGCATCTTGGGGAGCGCTATGGCAGTGAAGCCAATGGTATAATTTACTAGCCAGAGTCTCTGCTATGTATCAGCAGCTGCAGAGCTCGGCACTTGGCTGCCCCGCCCCCTGTCTCTCCCCGGCTGTGTCACATGACACACACACACAGCCTCTTTCTCATTGCTCAGCCCAGCGCGAGGTTTAAACCTACAGGAGGAGATCTGCTGCTGCTGCTGCCAGGCATGCAGAGGCATAAGGTGGGGGAGATTCCATCTGTCCTCAGGTACAGCATCTGGGGGGGCGCTGCTCACATGTCTCCACTCACTGCACGCTGCCTGGCACTAGCAGTACTTCATTAGTTCATGAAATAGCTGTAGTCTCCAGCACCCCCCACTGCCCTCCCTCCCTCCTCGCTGTGGGTCATCTGCCCTGTCCTAAACACTGATAGAACCACAGGAAACAGCTGAATGCAGAAGACACACATACTGCTGTCCGTGTCTCTGCTCTACCTGAACTATTGACCCCTGTGTGTGCCTGTCCTGAGCTGACTCCCCCCCCCCTACTGAAGGGAAGCCAGAGGTGATATGCCAGGTCCGGGGATGGCAAAAGACAAATGAAAAGACTCTTCTGATTACTGTCTGTAGGACATTCCACCAACAGCCTGCAGAGATCATTCAGAAGTAGACAGTCTAGAGGTATGCAGGGCATTGTATGGGAAGCACACGCACACATACAAACACATTTGCATAGTATACAGACACAAACGCATGCACAGAGTACATATACACACACATGCACAGAGTACATACACACACATGCACAGAGTACATACACACACATGCACAGAGTACATACACACACATGCACAGAGTACATACACACACATGCACAGAGTACATACACACACATGCATAGAGTACATACACACATATGCACACCAAGCTTTTTATCCGAGTATGCTAAACCCTGATCTCCAAACTGATGCAGCCAAAAAGTGCTTGGCTATACTATAGCCTATCACACATTCCCAACCCAAACTAACCCCTGGCGCTCATTTATAGCATAGCTGAGCACCCGTTCCTGATTGCCAAACTGACACCACCGAACATTGCTTGGCTATAATAGAGCAGAGGGCTTATTACAGATAAAATCTTTGCTGTGCCGCTCTGGAATCCCCATACAACTAGACTGAGATTGGCAATACAATGGCAGAATGCTGGCACCTAAATTACGCACTCAGTGCCGCCATATCGGCATGTTGCATTGCAGCCTGTGGCAGCACCCTAATAACCGGGCATGTCAGGAGCCCATTTTAAAGGACTACTGTGGGGGGGGGGGGGGAACAGACTTACCTGGGGCTTCTAGTGATCACCCCCAGACGTCCTGTGCCCGCGCAGCCACTCGCCGATGCTCCGGTTCACTTCTGGAATTTCTGACTTTAATGTCGGAAAACCACTGTGCCTGCACGGCCGTGTCCTCACTCTTGCTGACGTCACCAGGAGCGTACTGTGCAGGCACAGACCATACTGGACCTGCACAATACACTCCCGGTGACATCAGCGGGAGCGAGGACACGGCAACGCAGGCGCAGTGGTTTTCCGACTTTAAAGTCAGAAATTCCAGAAGTGAACCGGAGGGGGGTGGCCGGAGCATTGGTAAGTGGCTGCGCGGGCACAGGATGTCTGCGGGGGACTATTAGAAGCCCTGGGTAAGTTCAACTCATTTTCCCCCGACCCCCCCCCCCCCCCTACAGTACTCCTGAGCCAAAGATACTTACCTAAAGATAGGGAAGCTTCTGGATCCTCTGGTCCCTTGTAGCTGAGCCCAGACCCCCGGACGATTACTGACAAGGGCTAGTTGGTCATCTAATTGGGGTCACAGTCCTCTTTTGTCACCAAGTGCAGCTGTACCTGTGCAGCTAGCAGCATGACTGTGCTGGTAACAAAGAGGAGCACAGCCCCAATGTGCAGGAAGTGGGTCCGCGCTCAGTGGCAGGGGACTATTGGACAGCGAGGGAAGGTTCCAGAGGTTCCAGAGACAGCGAGGGAAGGTTCCTCAACAGGTTCCAGAGGCTTCCCTCTCTCTAGGTATCTCTTTCTGAACCAGAGCTTCGGCTCAGGTTTACTTTAACTGTTGCGGTATATTCATTATTGGATGGTAAAAATGTACAGTATGTGCGTACGAAGTGCATGTAAATGTTACCTACGCACTGCGCACATTGCTTGTGTAATGCACTACACAAATAGCAATACATGTTAAACAAGTAATGTAAGCATTATGTGTATGTATTTTATGCAAACTGTGTAATGCTGGGAATCTCCAAAGTAAGCCTTGATCTATTCAGTACACTGACACTGTGCATAGATTTGCGTGTGTGTGTGTGTGGGGGGGAGGGGGGGGGGAGGGGGGGGGTTGTTGAGTTGGGCTGTCAGTAGGTGGGCGAAGCAAGCTATGCTGGCCACTCTGGGCAGAGTAGTTAGGGCCCTTTTCCGCTGGCTGCAATCCAATTTAAAAAGCGGATCGCAGCCATTGTTCTAGTTGCTAGAGCACCGCATGTAAATTCTGGTGCTCATTATCCACTACAACGCATCAATCTTGGTTCGGTTTTTGCTGAAATGCGATTGCCGGCCAGCGCGATTCTGGTCGCGATTCTCATTCCCGACAATGGTAAAGCGGAACGCGGATAGTGGAAGATGGAGCTCACAAGATTGCAAGCGCAAATCACCTGCATTTGCTAGTGGAAAAGGGTCCTAAAGGGAACCTAAACTGAGAAGGATATGGATTTTTCCTTTTTAAAATAATACCAGTTGCCGGACTCTCCTGCTGATTCTGTGTCTCTAATACTTTTAGCCACAGCCCCTGAACAAGCATGCAGATCAGGTGCTCTGACTGAAGTCAGACTGGATTAGCTGCATGCTTGTCTCAGGTGTGTGATTCAGCCACTACTGCAGCCAAAGATATCAGCAGGACTGCCAGGCAACTGGTATGGTTTAAAAGGAAACATCCATATCCCTCTCAGTTTAGGTTCCCTTTAAGTTTGAGTGACGCAGCAGCTGCTGCAGCACCACTGATGATGATATCAGCAGCGAGCAATCATGCTGTCTGAGGTGATGCTGCAGCATTGCTGCTGCTGAATCTTGGCCTCAGCCAGAGACAGAGAGACGCAGACCCAGAGACGGTACACTACAACTTTTTTTTACTGACCCGGAGCTTCCTCCAGTCCCTCGCCGTCATCCCATTGCCTTCCGTTTGTCCACAATCAGATCCGGTAACTGGCTTGTGTGTGCGTGGTGGGGGGCATGGTGGTGGGGGTTGAATAAGGATTAGTGCTATGCGGGGGGGGGGGGGGCGGCACAGAGGGGTGGGGGCGCCACAGGTTTTCTTGCCTGGAGTGACAAAATGGCTAGAAACGCCCCTGGTTATTACCATTAGTCACTTCTGTTTATCGAGATTTTTCTTAGTCTGCCACTTCAAGCCTAACTTGAACTGACTCTGTGGTCTTCCATTTCCTCAATATGTTCCTAACTGTGGAAACAGACAGCTGAAATCTCGGAAACAGCTTTCTGTATCCTTCCCCTAAACCATGATGGTGAAATATCTTTGTCTTCAGGTCGTTTGAGAGTTGTTTTGAGACCCCCATGTTGCTACTCTTCAGAGAAAATTAAAAGAGGAAGGAAACTTACAATTGACCCCCTTAAATTCTCATAATTGGATTCACCTGTGTATGTAGGTCAGGGGTCACTGAGCTTACCAAGCCAATTTGAGTTCCAATAATTAATTCTAAAGGTTTTGGAATCAATAAAATGACAACAGTGCCCAAATTTATGCACCTGCCTAATTGTATTTAAACAATTATGCCGCAATTTTTGTAAATCCAATAAACTTAATTTCACTTCTCAAATATCACTGTGTGTGTCTCCTATATGATATATTTAACCACCTGAGCGGTCTGGACGAGCTCAGCTCGTCCAACACCGCCGGAGGTCGCCGCTCAGGCCCTGCTGGGCCGATTTTCATCATATAAAAAGCAGCACACGCAGCCGGCACTTTGCCAGCCGTGTGTGCTGCCTGATCGCCGCCGCTCTGCGGCGATCCGCCGCGAGCAGCGGCGAAAGAGGGTCCCCCCAGCCGCCTGAGCCCAGCGTAGCCGGAACAAAAAGTTCCGGCCAGCGCTAAGGGCTGGATCGGAGGCGGCTGACGTCAGGACGTCGGCTGACGTCGATGACGTCACTCCGCTCGTCGCTATGGCGACGATATAAGCAAAACAAGGAAGGCCGCTCATTGCGGCCTTCCTTGTTTATTCTGGGCGCCGGAGGCGATCGGAAGATCGCCTCCGGAGCGCCCTCTAGTGGGCTTTCATGCAGCCAACTTTCAGTTGGCTGCATGAAATATTTTTTTTTTTATTTAAAAAAAACCCTCCCGCAGCCACCCTGGCGATTTAATCAGAACGCCAGGGTGGTTAACTGACCTATTTTATCGTAACAACCAATGATTTATACAGGAAAATCATGACGATTAAGAAGGTTGCCCAAACTTTTGCATCCCACTGTATATATATATATATATATATATATATATATATATATATATATATATATATATATATATATATATATATATATATATACACAGTCGTGTGAAAAACTATTTGCCCCCTTCCTGATTTCTTATTCTTTTGCAGGATTGCTTATCTTTTTGTTTGTCTGTTGCGACTGTCCTGTCCCAGCGGTGGTCGATAGGAAGTCGTTCTGTGTGTCTGGGTGCTAACCGGAACAGCGGTTGTTACTGGTAGCCCCTTCTGTTCTGTCTCCTTGGATCGCGCTAGCCACTTTCCGCTAGTGCTGTGGATCCTTCTGTTCTGCCTCCCTGGATCGCACTCGCCTTGCGCTAGTGCTGTGGATCCTTCTGTTCTGTCTACCTGGATCGCACTCGCCTTGCGCTAGTGCTGTGGATCCTTCTAATCTGTCTCCCTGGATCGCACTCGCCTTGCACTAGTGCTGTGGATCCTTCTGTTCTGTCTACCTGGATCGCACTCACCTTGAGCTAGTGCTGTGGATCCTTCTGATCTGTCTTCCTGGATCGCACTAACCGCTAGCGGTAGCGGCTGTGGATCTTTCTGACAGGGCTGTGGAGTCGGAGTCGTGGAGTCGCAGTCGTGGAGTCGGGCAATTTTGGGTGCCTGGAGTCGGAGTCAGGAAAAAATGCACCGACTCCGACTCCTAATGAATTTGTAACTGTAATTAAAATAGAAAATATGATAAAATGTTCTATTTCTTAGATAATAGTCATTAAAAATAATGTATATATACAGTACATATACAGTAATAGCTGTGCTTAGTCCACAAAAAATGAAATAAACCAATCAAAATTAGTTACTTGTGCTGCTTCAATAAAGCAGTCCCCGTATTTTTAAGGTCAGATATACATATCTGATTGTGACTGTATATATGATGTGTACACAGGAATCTCTTATATATACTAAATAACATCTATGCTGTAAGAATAAAGCCTGATGTGTAGCTGTGTCACTAATAGAGATGGTCAACGAGATGGAAATAATTCTGCATTGATGCTGATTTATGCAAATGTATGCACTCCCTTTGCTGATGAAATCAAATAATTTGATATGTTGTTAAAATTTGGTTTGGTGACTACAAATTAAAGGGTAACTGAGACGGATGAAAAGTAAAGTTTTATACATACCTGGGGCTTCCTCCAGCCCCCTTCAGGCTAATCAGTCCCTCGCTGTCCTCCACCACCCGGATCTTCTGCTATGAGTCCTGGTAATTCAGCCAGTCAGCGCTGTCCGGCCGCATGCCGCTCCCACAGCCAGGAACATTCTGCACCTGCGCAATAGAGCTGCACAGGTGTAGTATGCTCCTGGCGGCGGAGTGTGTGCATGCGCACTACGCCCCGACTGGCTCAAGTACCTGGACTCATAGCAGAAGATCCAAGTGGTGGAGGAGGACAACGAGGGACTGATTATCCTGAAGGCGGCTGGAGGAAGCCCCAGGTATGTATAAAACTTTAATTTCATCTGTCTCAGGTTTACTTTGTTACACAGTAGTACTATACATATGCACTCCCCACAGAGCTGCAGGGAATCCCCTGAGAATGCTGTGCACATTGAACACAGAGGTGTTGTCTGTTTACAATCTCCTCATTCCCCTGCAGAGTACCTGCACATCATTCTTACATGTACCCACACTTACATTGCCTAGGGCCTGATAGATGTTCTTTGTTCCGGTTTGTACCTTTTACAAGTACTCTTACCAAGGACTAGTTTTAGTCTAAAGGGAATAAATATAGTAGTCTACATATCCTTCTTCTTACTTCAGTTGTCTTGTAAAATTCCTAAGCGTTGGCAGTTAAGAGACGAATTTCATGTTACATACTTTTAATCAACAAAATTGTAATATGCAAATTAGAGGAGTCGGAGTCGAGGAGTCGGAGTCAGAGTCGGTGGAATCCTAAACTGAGGAGTCGGAGTCGGTGGATTTTTGAACCGACTCCACAGCCCTGCTTTCTGATCTGTGTTTCTGCTTGGATCACACTTGTTCTGACGGAATAGCGGTGGATCCTTTCTGCCTAGTTCCTGTTTCACGTTTGTCTGTCTTGTCTGATACGAATGCTTGCTGTAGGCTCGGTGAGGTAACCGTTAAGCAAGCGCTCGCGTTCTCTGTTTCGTGTTTGTCTGTCTTTGGTTAGTTAGGCGTGCTTGTCTCTGTTGTGCGTAACACGCAGAGACCGCGCATGAACGAGTGCACTGTTGTGAATGAGTGCGGTGTTCGCATTCAGCTAGCGTTTGTTATTTTCCTTATCTTTCTCTTTGTATGATTTGCTGTGCCTTTGCTACCCTGGTGCTCTGTCCTGCTCAGTCTTGTGTCGCTATTGGCAATCGCCATTCCTGCGATTGCATTTCCTACTTCGTTTCCGCCGTTGTGTGTTCGCCATTGCTGGGTGGCGACTAGTTTGGTGGGCACACATTGGTTCTGTCCCTTTGCTCTGTTCCCTGTGGGCTATCCAGCCCTGCCTGATTGTACCTTGTCCTGGATCTGTACAATTCCCAATTGGCATCTGTGGCTGTGCAGTGGCTGTGTTCGCCTGCACTCCACAGCGCCATCTGCCGGTGGGAATTGCCCTCTGCGGGTGCATAGCACCTAGCCTGGGTGTCCTCAATTATATGCTTGTGGAGGAAATCCGCCGCGTCAGCGCACGTCTGGTGCGCTGACCACGGAGACGATTCCACAATCGTTACAGAATGACCAGCCAAACCAAAATTCCCAGGGCAGAGGGAACCTTTGATTTGCTTCAGATGTCATTGCCTGAGACAAAAGCGTATGTGGATCCTATTATAGGTAGGATCGCACGCTATATTAAAGCAGTTAAAAAATCTGTACTCGTTCCTGATCCCCACCCATATGGAGATTATTTAGATACCGGGTTGTTTGAACCACCATTCGCCTCATGGGAAATCGGGGCCTTGGTGGAAGAATTTGATTTTGATTGGAAAACCTTCTGCGATTTTTACATCGCAAAAAGCGAAGATGTCTTGAATGATTGTCTTGACTCTATGTACCTTTTGATTGATTCTGATGAATGTGACGAGTGTGTTGTGGATCTGGTGATGTTTGTATGGCAGACGATTTTGGATGAATTACACACACACCAATCAATTGATCCCAATAAAGAGGTAAAAGTTTCCCGTTCTGTTCCTGCTCCAGTTCCATCTGTAGACTGTGCGCACTATGATTGTTCATCCTTTGTTAAGTGTTCATGGGAGCCCCCGTTTGAGAAATGGGAGATCGAGCTCCTGGTCTATGAATTGGAAGGTGATTGGAGATCGTTTTGCAATCATTACCTTTCTAAAAATGAAGCAGTTTTGTATGCGTGCATTGAGTCTGCGTGCACTTTAATCAAGACTGGTGAATGTATCTCTGACTTTGTGACTCCGCTGTTTGACGTGTGGAGCATGATTTTGGATGAACTACATGCGCTTCAATCTGCTAATTCTTGTAAAAACACATTGTCAACGGACGATTGTTCCAATCCTCTGGATTTAAAGAAAGTGAGTTTTGAATGCATTTCCTTTCCCAAAGCTACTGAGTGTTTGAAGCCTGAGTGCAAGTCGTTCAGAGCAGTTGCTTGTGTGGAAGTTGAACCAGTGCGGTCTGATGACACCACCGCACGTATGGCTGCAAAAGGTCTGTGTGGTCCTTTGTCTAAGAAAGACAGATATTTTCCCTCAGGTTCTCTGAGATCGTCCATTTATGAACCTGCCATGGGGAAAATACCTAAGTTATGCAACTTTACGAAAATTATTGATGTGTCTAATAAAGTTTCTTCTGTTGTTGTCGCCACTTCTTTTGCAAATGAATCTATGTCTTATTCTGTTCACACCTGTGAGGGCCTGTTGCCTAATGACAGTTGCTCCAGTGTTTCTGTCCTAGATGCCTTGCAGTCTGCTCCGCAGATCGCGGAGGTTTGCGCTATGGAAGCATCAGTTTCGCAACCTAAAGCGATCTTGGATCCGCAAATTTTGCGTTCTGTCTCCTCGGATTCGACATCGTTAGCCGAGTCTAAGAGTGAGACAGCACTTTGGTTTCACGAATCTGACTCTGAAGCATCTTTGCTGGGTCCAGAGAAGGTTTCTCTGAGACTGCCCTGTACCATGAATAACAATATGATGTCCAATCACACTGACATTTGGGAACCCCTTTCTTGCTTTGAAGAAAGTTCTGACTCTCCACCCTGTACTCTGGATGAGTCAATATTGCCTTGTACAATATCTCCTGCAGTGTCCCTAGAGGCTCGTCTAGGTATTGCTGCTATTTTCACCTGTTTTTCTGCACTTTTGGAATTGCAAGCTAGTTTGACTGCTACGCAGAATTCTGGGTACAGTGAGAATGAAGTTAGGGGAGTCAGTGTGTGTTCCAGTAAACATTCCTGTACATTCCGCTAATTATGATGAAGTTCAGTCTCAGTTTATGGTGGAACCTTCCCTGGGACATCTGCCCTGTCCACAAAATAAAGTTCCAGTTTTGCCCTGTAACTTGGATAGTTCAGAATCCTTCTTAGAAAACCTGGAAAATGATGTTCCTGAGGTCTTGTTTGATGTTCTGGAGGTCTCCGAGTTCCTCCCAAAGGGAGCAGAACTTGTAGGAGAGGTCTCCTGCCCCCCAAGTCCTTCTGAGGTGTTGCCCACTTCAGTAGGCATTGCTGTTGTGCTGACTACCTTTGCAGCTCTGGTGGAGATTCACTCATATGTAGTCAATGATGATATTACAGTCACAGAAAATTCTGAATTTATGTCCGAGTCTTCTTTTGAAAGGTCAGTACTGTGACCTCCACTCATGATGATTCTCTGCCCGGTACTGGTTTTGGTCTTGTCGTGCCGGACTCTGAGGTTGGCAGTTCCCCGACATGTCCTGAGGTTTCTCCTGTGCTGGTGTACCCCAGTGTGCTCCGTGACCCAGAAAGCCCAAGTGTGCCTCGGTTACCAGCGTACTCAGATGCTTCCTCGGTGGAGACATGTTCTGATTTAGCCTGCCTGCTTGCATGCCCAGAAGTGGTCCCTGAAAGTCCTGATCTTGATGGGTGTCCTGCTAATTCTGAATCTGGAACTGTCATAGGTTCCATGGGGGTGCTTGGTAGCTCTCCATGTGAGGCTGGTGAGTGTTCTGGCTTCTTGGAATCTCTGCGGAGCTTCAAGGCATTCTGGGAGATTCCGAGAGAAGTTTTGCTTGGTACCCTGAATACGATCAACAGCGGCTTTTGTTTTGAAAGAGACACTTCAAACAGGTTTTGTGGCAGATTTGGTATTTTCGGACGCTCCTTGGAAGGTGGTGGGTATTGTCTGGAAGGTGTCGATGGCTTCTTCTCTGGGTTCCACAGTCCTGATGGGTGTTATGCTGAGACTTGTAGTGCTGATGGGCATGTTTCGGTGGCTTCTGTTTCCGATGAAGTCGGTTTCGGGTGGACTGACTCTGGAATTGGACCTTGTCGGGCTGTCCCGACCTTCATGAGTCTTCTGTTAGAGTTGTTTGAAGATATCAGTTTTGAGGGTCGTCTGGAATTCGACCCTAAAAGGGGGGGTACTGTGAGAATCTGCTCAGCTGCCTGTGCAGACAGGCAGCTTTTTTTCACATTTTAAAGCTTTATTGAATGAAAGAAAGTTACAATGCTACAGTAAATAACTTGTTGCATAATTCAATAAAACAGTGTACAACATATGCATTCTCCCTTCATTCTTTAGAACAAATACAAGCATATTGTGCAAACCTGGTGTTACATTTATCTTTGGCTTACATTCAGTAGTCAGCGAGTTGGCATCATCAAATACAATACTCAATTGTATGACTCCAGAATGTTATCAGTTTACTGTTATAAGAGTCGAAAGAACATTATGCATGCTGGCTATATCTTCATTAAAGGACACGAGTAACCAACCAAATGTCTCGCTCAGCCACTGCCACAATGGTGCCAGTGTTCTCCAGGCCATCTTACCCCCCCCCCCCCCCCTCTCAGTAAGAGTAATTCCCCCTCTGGGGAAGGAGTTTTCAAGCAGGCATTAAGGCCCTATATTCATCAGTATCTTTGAACATAATCCAGCAAGCCCATGTTTCAACATATTTGTGGACCTGTTCCCTGGCTGTTAGTGCAATGTCTTCCATATGTGAGAGACCCTCAACTCTGGTTAGCCATTGCTGAATCGTAGGAGGGTCTGATTGTTTCCATAAAATTGGTATAGTCGCCTTAGCTGCATTAATTAGGTGTATTAGAACGCTCTTTTTGTATGTTTTTAGTGAGATGTTGTTGCTATGTAGTAGGAATACTTCAGGGGTCTGTGGGACTTGTAAGCCAGATATCTTCACACAGAGTCTATGTATCTCTCTCCAGAAGGAAGACAGTTTTGCACAGGACCAAAAAACATGTATCAAATCCGCCTGTGAGGCCCCACAACGCCAGCAGGTATCTGTGATCCCCTTTGCATACTTGCTTAGTGTCGCCGGCGTTTTGTACCAGTTTGTTAGAATTTTAAAGCTTTGCTCTTGTATTGAGACATTAGGGGATCCTTTATGTGTCAATAGCCAAATCGTTTGCCATTGGTCATCTGTTAGTTCCTTCCCCAATGTCCTCTCCCAGAATTTCTGATACGGGAGTTTGTCAGTTCTAGGTTTACCTAGGAGTAGGACATTGTAGGTAAGAGAGATTGTATGTCTATGTGGACCCTCTGCTAATAGGGCCTTTTCAAGTGTGTGTGGCTTTCTGATGATTAGGGCTTTGTGAGGTGAATTGATAATGTAACTTCTGAGTTGCATATATGCCCAGAGTGGGAATTTGTGGGGAGTCGTATATTGGTGTAGCTCCGTTAGTGCTTTGATCATGTCTCCCTCCATAAAGTGACATATCCTAGGGATGTATGGGCTTGCCCATTTTTCTGCAAAGGAAGAGAAGTGGCCCGGTGGGAAGGTTGGGTTATTTTGTACTGGTGTTAGGGGGCTATAGAGTGGAGAAAGCCCCAATCTCCTAGCTGATGCACACCATATTTTGATCGTGGCCCTTATGAAAGGGTGTAGAGATTCTGGGGTTTTGGTTTCCTGTGTGGGAAGCCATGGTAGTGAGGCTAAACGAGATTTTGAGAAACTCTGTTCGATCCACACCCAGTGTTTAGTAGTAGAGTGATCACACCATTCATACATCCTGCTCAGGACAGCAGCTTGATGGTACAGAAAGAGATCGGGAAGGCCTGCACCTCCCTCGGCTTTTGGCAGCATGAGAATAGATCTCCTTAACCTGGGCCTTCGTTTGCCCCAAACAAAGTCGTTAATTTTCATCTGCAGGTCTAGTAAAATCTTTTTGGGAAGACAGATAGGGAGCGTCTGACACACATATAGGAATCTAGGAAGTAGGTTAATCTTAACTGAGGCCATGCGGCCAAACCATGATAGGTGAGTTTTTTTCCCCCATGTTTCCAGATCTTTAGTCAATTGTTCTATTAAGGGTGTGTAATTGAGAGAGAGGATGCGGCCAAGGTCATTTGGGATCATCACCCCCAGGTATCTAATAGCAGCTGTGGCCCATTTAAATTGGAAGTTAGCTTTACATTGATCAGTCAAAAGAGTAGGTAGAGATATGTTTAGGGCTTCAGATTTTGTAAAGTTAATTTTAAAATTCGAGATGTAGTTAAATTCGGTGAATTTTGTCATTAAGTTAGGGATTGAGGTTATTGGTTGCTGGATAAAAAAGAGCAGGTCGTCGGCAAAAGCTGCCACTTTAAATTCTCTGCCACTCACCTCAATACCCCTGATGTTAGAGTCTGCCCTGATCATATTGATAAACGGCTCTAGTGTTATGATGAATAGTATAGGTGAAAGGGGGCATCCCTGCCTGGTACCATTTGAAATGTCCAGCAGCTAAGACAATAGTCCATTGACTTTCACTCTGGCTGAGGGGTTCCTATAGAGCATGCCAATCCAGAACATAAAATTCGGAGGGGTCCCCATATGCTCCAGCACTGCGAACATATAATCCCAGGAGATGCGATCAAATGCTTTCTCCGTGTCTGTAGAAAGTAGCATTCCTGGGATTTTGTTCTTTTTCATGTGTGCAACAATACCAATTGCTTTCATTGTATTGTCTTTGCCTTCTCTATCAGGTACAAAACCAACCTGGTCTGGTAGTATAGTGGCTGGCAGGTAAGGTAGTAGTCTATTTGCTATAATTTTAGCAAAGATCTTTGTGTCTACATTTAGCAGAGATATAGGACGGTAGCTGGCACACTGTCCAGGATCCTTTCCCTCTTTCGGGATTACAGTGATATGAGCTTCTAAAAAGTGTTTTGAGGGAAGGGTATCCTGATTTGCTGCATTGAATGCTGAGCTAAATCGTGCAGCAAGAATATCTTGAAAAAACTTATAGTATTGGACCGTAAACCCGTCTGGGCCCGGGGATCTACCCAATTTCATGTGTTTTATGGCAGCTCTAAATTCACCCTCTGATATTGGTTCATCAAGATCCTTAGCCGCATCCTCTGTAAATTTGGGGAGACCGTATTGATCTAGGAACAATTTAATTTTTTGCTGTCTGAGAGTGCAGGATTCCGGGGAGGGCGTCGCCTGTGTGAGGTTATACAACTGGGAATAAAAAGCTCTAAATTCCCCTGCAATCTGGTCATTTCTGACTTGTTTAACTTGGACGCTATCAACTATGCATTTCACTCTGGTTTGCGCCATTTGTTGTCTCAGGGCTCGGGCTAGGAGTTTACCGCTCTTGTTTCCTGATTCATAAAAAATTCCCTTTTTAAGGAGAATCTTTTGTTTAGCTGTTAAATTTAGTAAAGTTAGTAGTGAATTTCTGAGTTGTGAAAGTTCTGTAAGTGTTTGTGGCGCCTGTAGTTTTTTGTGTGAACTTTCCAACAATTTGATTTTTTCTATCAATTTGTCTATTTGAGTTTGACGGGATCTCTTCATCTCTGCTCCTAGCTTAATTAGGACCCCCCGAATCACAGGTTTGTGGGCTTCCCAGAGTGCCATAGGGTTGGTATCGGAAGTGTCGTTTCTCCTGAAATATCTATTAAGATCTCTGGACACTTCAACCCGCAGATTGGGGTCTGAGAGCAAGAAAGGGTTAAGACGCCAGTTCCATGATTTCTGGACCACTTCAGGAAGTCTCAAAATGATGGAGATTGGGTTATGATCAGTAAAGGTTTTGGCCCTGATTTCTGCCGATTTTAAGTACCCAAGATCTCTCTGAGGAAGAAAGATATAATCAATACGTGTGTATTTGTTATGCAATCCCGAGTAGAACGTGTAATCCCTTTCAGTGGGATGGAGCAGACGCCACACGTCGTGTAGGGCCAGGGAGTCTAGGCCTTTTTTAATGAAATTGAGAGCTTTAAAAGGGATTGAGGATGCACCCGTAGATGTATCTAAGCGTGGATTTAGGGATATGTTTAGGTCGCCTCCTGTTCTAAGCATTCCCTCCTGGAAATCCTGCAATCTCTTTAAGGTGGACATAATGAAGGAAGGTTGGCCTTTGTTTGGGGTGTAGATATTAGCCAGGGTAAGTAGCCTCTCCCCGGAGAACCCTTTTATGAAGAGGTAGCGTCCCTCCTCATCTGCCACCACCTCCTTTAATTCAAAGTCTAGGGACTTATGTATAAGAGTAGTCACCCCCCTCTTTTTCCCTTCTGAGGTTCTGGAATGGAACACCTGTGTAAATTTTCTATTCTTGAAATTGGGGGTGTTTCCCCTTTTAAAATGGGTCTCCTGTAAAAAGCAGATATGTACTTGTTGTTTGTTTAGGAAGTCTAGTGTGGACGATCTTTTTTCTGGGGTATTTAGCCCATTTATATTGAGGGACATGATCTTCCATTCCAGAAACCCAGGGTTTTCTTTCTGGTTTGATGAGGTAATTTTTACGGGCATGTTTGCTCGATTTATTGGGTAGAGAGGGCTGAGAGCAGAAACACCAGCCGGGGCGTGACAGGTCTGCCAGAGCAATATGTAGTGTAGTCCGAAGAGAACTTTCAGCAACGCAATAATCATTCCTGAGCGAGACACTACTCAGACAAAAGGTTACCGTGTCAGTCAATTGTAATCTAGTAAGAGTTCTTCTTATCAAAGCAGAACCAAAGAAATCAATGGATTGCACTTTAAAGTGAAAGAAACACGCCACACAGACAAACTACCAAGGTAGTTCTCTGTATACTAATGTGGACAAAGTAAGTCAGCAGACAAACGTCAACTGTGAGGGTATGACTTAACAACTAGAGGACCCACTGAGCCAGATGGCTCCGATTTTCCCCAGATTTTTGGAAGCATTAGAAAATAAACATAAAGATAAAGTGCATTCCCTTGATAGATTTTATTCTCAATGTCTCTCTCCTAAATTCACAAAGTAAATTGTCTCTGTGTAGGAGAGAGTATCAGGGAGCCAAACCTTTTAAGCAAAACATTAGCTATCAAACTTATAACCAGAACATTAAGTATGGAAGGCCTAAGTGACCTTATTTCTTTTTGAGGCCATATCTTGCACTCACAAGACCAATATTCATTCCAGATTATAAACACAGCCGGGCCTTCTGTTAATTTGACCCACTAGTGCATGGAATTAGTATTAATTATCACCTTGTAGCCCCATTGGGTCTCACTGGTGCTTCCCCTGCCCCACGAAAATAGTGAGGGATGGGGGGGGGAAAGCCCCGCCACGCACAGCCCACAAAACTGGGCTACGGGCAGTTGGCGCGGCAGCCCCTCACCACCCCCCCACCCAACACCACAGGGGAGCAGGCATCAGCAGGTAAACAATATTGCAAAGGTATAGGCAAATCTATGCTTCACTTCCCCCCTCCCATATACAGGGACTCAACAAACCCCCCTCCCCCCCCCCCCTCTCTCAGTAAGAAATGCATCTCCCCATCTTTGTGACCTGTCCAAGAATCAAACACTGTGAAATATGCAGAACAGGAGGTTACAGCGTTTCGCAGTCTGCTGTCTAACTATATCCTCAGTGCAGACGAAAGAGAGATGTGCAATCTTGCGCTTCAAATTGGGGTTGGTCACAAAGCACGTATCGTAGAACATATCCTCAGGCTTAGAAAAATGCTCTTAGGAGGGGGTAGACACTAATATGCGTTGTGAAATGAAAAGAGAGTGGGCCATGGGTGAGCAGTTCCAAGGCGTCTCAGCTACTATGGTTAGTATGGGGGCATCCATGTATGAGGATGGAATGGAAGGCCCGGACCATGATGTGGGAAATAAAGTTGTGTCTAGACCGCAAGACATGGCATACAGGGACGCGTATTGAGGCAATCACATTACTTATCTGATTCAGAAGAAGATCGCGCATTATCTCCTCTAGTATCCTCGATGGCGTCAGGAAGGCCCGATTTAGCTTTCTTAGACCTGGGTAGGCGGTGTGCCGTCTGGCGGTCCGTCTGTAGCTCCTCTGGTAGTGTAAAGTCCGCATACCATTCCGGTAGTTCTGGAGCCTTGAATTTTAATCCTTGACAGAACTCTGTGAGGTCTTCAGGTGTCTTTAAGGTGAATACCTGGTTTCCCAGAGTTGCTACCAGGGCAAACGGAAATCTCCATTTGTAGACGATTTTTTTGTCTCGTAAGATCTGGAGAAGAGGCTTCAGCGCTCTTCGGTTCGCCAGCGTAATCGGTGACAGGTCTTGGAAAATTGAGATTTGGGCCTCATTGAACCTGATTTCTTCCTGTTCTCTCGCTGCTTTCATAATAGATTCCTTCAGTGAAAATGACTGTAGACAGCAAATGACGTCTCTCGGGGAGGCTTCGGAGATGGATTTCGGCCTCAGGGCTCTATGAGCCCTCACAAACTCTATGGCTTCTTCTTTGGGCCTCTCCATCAAGCCATTAAAAATGGCGGTCAGCGCCGGAATAATATCCTCCGTGTTAACTGATTCAGGCAGACCACGCAATCTGATGTTGCAACGACGTCCTCTATTGTCCAAATCTTCCAGTTTGCGATTGGATTCAATCAAGCAGTTGTTGTGCACGTAGATTGCTCTGTTCGCAGCGTTAATGGTTGTATCCCTTCGTGCGCCATCTTGTTCTAACGTGTGGACTCTCGCCGCAATGTCCGCCATGTCGGATCTCATTTCGGAAATGGCGCTGGAGAAAGCTGACTTGATATCTTCAGCCATATCTCTCATATCTTTGAGGGTAGGAGAGCGATTCAGCCGATCTGTACCCTTAGTCACAGTCTCCGGCGAGCTTCCTGCAGAGTCTGAGGAGCGTAAGTCCCCTGGTCTCTTCTCCGGCGCCATCTTGGATGGGGTGTTTGCGGCCGTCTTCAAGGTCTGCGCTTTGAAAAGGTCAGTTATATTCCTTCCCGGCTTGGCTACGGGGTTCCCAGTGGATCTGGTTGTCATACGGGGTTGGCTCCCTCTTCGCATGCTATGCTATGATGGCACTTTTGGCTGAATCTGGGGAGTCACGGAGCGGAGCACTAAGTTCAAGCAGCCATCTTAGTTGGACGCCAAGCCACGCCCCCACAGGCAGCTTTTTGACCACTGTTCAGGTCTGCATTCTGCAGGTCTCTTTAAGAGAGACTTTTTGTCAGTATTGCAGCTTGCTGCTGAGGAATTTGCATACATTCGTTATGCAAATCCCCTACCTGCCTCCTGTGATGACTGGCAGTATAAAGGTTGGGATTACCCACAGTCCTTTGCTGGTCATTCCTTCAGGGTTTGTAGTAAACACTCCTAGAGAGTGTCAGCCATGCTACTTCTTGTTGAAGTTATCTTGGAGTAATTCTAGGGACTGCACTAGGCAGTTTCTTTAGTGCCGTCAGGATTGCTTATCTGTTTGTTTGTCTGTTGCGACTGTCCTGTCCCAGCGGTGGTCGATAGGAAGTCGTTCTGTGTGTCTGGGTGCTAACCGGAACAGCGGTTGTTACTGGTAGCCCCTTCTGTTCTGTCTCCTTGGATCGCGCTAGCCACTTTCCGCTAGTGCTATGGATCCTTCTGTTCTGCCTCCCTGGATCGCACTCGCCTTGCGCTAGTGCTGTGGATCCTTCTGTTCTGTCTACCTGGATCGCACTCGCCTTGCGCTAGTGCTGTGGATCCTTCTGATCTGTCTCCCTGGATCGCACTCGCCTTGCGCTAGTGCTGTGGATCCTTCTGTTCTGTCTACCTGGATTGCACTCGCCTTGAGCTAGTGCTGTGGATTCTTCTGATCTGTCTTCCTGTATCGCACTAACCGCTAGCGGTAGCGGCTGTGGATCTTTCTGATCTGTCTTTCACACTTGTTCTGACGGAAGAGCGGTGGATCCTTTCTGCCTAGTTCCTGTTTCACGTTTGTCTGTCTTGTCTGATACGAACGCTTGCTGTAGGTTCGGTGAGGTAACCGTTAAGCAAGCGCTCGCGTTCTCTGTTTCGTGTTTGTCTGTCTTTGGTTAGTTAGGCGTGCTTGTCTCTGTTGTGCGTAACACGCGGAGACCGCGCACGAACGCGTGCACTGTTGCGAATGAGTGCGATGTTCGCGTTCAGCTAGCGTTTGTTATTTTCCTTATCTTTCTCTTTGTATGATTTGCTGTGCCTTTGCTACCCTGGTGCTCTGTCCTGCTCAGTCTTGTGTCGCTATTGGCAATCGCCATTCTTGCGATTGCGTTTCCTACTTCGTTTCCGCCGTTGTGGGTTCGCCGTTTCTGGGTGGCGACTAGTTTGGTGGGCACACATTGGTTCTTTCCCTTTGCTCTGTTCCCTGTGGGCTATCCAGCCCTGCCTGATTGTACCTTGTCCTGGATCTGTACAATTCCCAATTGGCATCTGTGGCTGTGCAGCGGCTGTGTTCGCCTGCACTCCACAGCGCCATCTGCCGGTGGGAATTGGCCTCTGCGGGTGCATAGCACCTAGCCTGGGTGTCCTCAATTATACGCTTGTGGAGGAAATCCGCCACGTCAGCGCACGTCTGGTGCGCTGACCACGGAGACGATTCCACATTCGTTACAAAAATGCAGTTTTAAATGATGGTTTTTATTATTTAGTGAGAAAAAAAAACTCAAAATCTACATGGCCCTGTGTGAAAAAGTGATTGCCCCCCTTGTTAAAAAATAACTTAACTGTGGTTTATCACACCTGAGTTCAATTTCTGTAGTCACCCCCAGGCCTGATTACTATCACACCTGTTTCAATCAAGAAATCATTTAAATAGGAGCTATCTGACACAGAGAAGTAGACCAAAAGCACCTCAAAAGCTAGACATCATGCCAAGATCCAAAGAAATTCAGGAACAAATGAGAACAAAGTACTGTAATTGAGATCTATCAGTCTGGTAAAGGTTATAAAGCCATTTCTAAAGCTTTGGGACTCCAGCGAACCACAGTGAGAGTCATTATCCACAAATGGCAAAAACATGGAACAGTGATGAACCTTCCCAGGAGTGGCTGGCCGACCAAAATTACCCCAAGAGCGCAGAGAAAACTCATCCGAGAGGCCACAAAAGACCCCAGGACAACATCTAAAGAACTGCAGGCCTCACTTGCCTCAATTAAGGTCATTGTTCATGACTCCACCATAAGAAAGAAATTGGGCAAAAACGGTCTGCATGGCAGATATCCAAGGCGCAAACCACTTTTAAGCAAAAAGAACATTAAGGCTCGTCTCAATTTTGCTAAAAAAAACATCTCAATGATTGGCAAGACTTTTGGGAAAATACCTTGTGAACCGACGAGACAAAAGTTTAACTTTTTGGAAGGTGCGTGTCCCGTTACATCTGGCATAGAAGTAACACAGCGTTTCAGCAAAAGAACATCATACCAACAGTAAAATATGGTGGTGGTAGTGTGATGGTCTGGGGTTGTTTTGCTGCTTCAGGACCTGGAAGGCTTGCTGTGATAGATGGAACCATGAATTCTACTGTCTACCAAAAAATCCTGAAGGAGAATGTCCGGCCATCTGTTTGTCAACTCAAGCTGAAGCGATCTTGGGTGCTGCAGCAGGACAATGACCCAAATCAAAGATGAGTGGGCCAAAATTCCTCCAGAGCGCTGTAAAAGACTCGTTGCAAGTTATCGCAAACACTTGATTGCAGTTATTGCTGCTAAGGGTGGACCAACCAGTTATTAGGTTCAGGGGGCAATTTCTTTTTCACACAGGGCCATGTAGGTTTTGAGTTATTTTTCTCACTAAATAATAAAAACCATCATTTACAACTGCATTTTGTGTTCAATTATGTTATCTTTGACTAATAGTTAACGGTTTTTGATGAGCAGAAACATTTAAGTGTGACAAACATGCAAAAGAATAAGAAATCAGGAAGGGGGCAAATAGTTTTTCACACCACTGTATATATATTCATCAAGGGGCACATATAACATCGAGGGGCAACCGAAGCCCTGTGGCTAAGTACTGGACAAGGCTTGCAGCTGTGTGCTGATTAAGTACTGTATTTTTTTGACTATAAGACTCACTTTTTCTCCCCCAAAAATGGGGGGAAAAAGTCTCTGCGTCTTATAATCCAAATGCAGGGAGTTCCTGACTTGTGAACCCCTGCCAATACGAGCCTCCAACCCGCTGCAATGTCGGGGACTCCGTGTAGTGTGCCCATGCAGAGGAGGACACAAGGGAGACACAAAGGGGCATAGAGGAGAACACAACGGGGGGCAACAATGGGGCATAGGGGAGGACACAAGGAGGACAGAAGCGGACACATGAGGGACACAAGAGTTACAAGGGGGCATGAAGTACAAAGGGGGCATAATCCACAAGATGCCCCTTCACCATGGATACACCAGGTTTAATATATACTTTTTTCCCCTGGTTTTTGTCCTCTAAACCTAGGTGTGTCTTATAGTCAGAAGTGTCTTATAGTCTGAAAAATACAGTACCTTGCCTGCTGCTTGTCTGCAGTGCTGCTCGGATAGCACTTTTCACTATCTGGATCTAATTCAGATCCGGATACCCAGATATCCGATCCGGGTCAGATATCCGAGTTTAAAATTTTCCAATCCGGATCTGAATCGGATATCCGTCCTCAGTATCCGGCCGGATTCGGATATCTGGATAGAAATCCGGAAGTGACCTGAAAATGGCAAAAAAAAACCTTTCGGAGGTGTCTCTCTCTCTCTCTCTCTCTCGGCCTGGATGCCTTCGAAAGGGATTTTTGCCATTGAAGGTGATTTTGGCTTTTGCTCAGATATCTGAACTAACTATCCGCCTGGATTTCAGATTTCAGATAGGAAATCCAAGTTTGCTCGGATAGTCTATTCGGATTTAAAAAAATATCCGAATTGCTATTCAAAGTTCGGATAGTGGAAAAAGTTCGGATTATCTGGGTAGTTCGGATATCCGGAATCCGGATGAGCACCACTGCTTGTCTGTCCCACTGCGCTATGTACAGGAGCTCTTAAAGGACAACTGTAAATATTGTCTGTAACCTTAACTAATGTCCAGTGCTGCGTAATATGTTTGCGCTTGATAAATACAATAAATAAATAAATAAACTGTAGTGAGAGGTATATGGAGGCTTGTCACAGAAGAGCCGTGAGAAAAGAGAACGCAATCGCAATCCGTCTGCTGCACCGATTGCCGTTGACGTGCCAGATCAGAATCTTATGTCTATGGATACCAGGCAGTCAAGACTGGGGGTCTCTATTGTCTTCATAGGTGTTAGGGTTCTTTTATTGAGAGCCAAGTATGCTCTCTGAGAAGACCTGGTGGTGTAATTTACTTCATCAAAAGAGTTCCTTGCTGGCCAGTGACACAGAGGTGTGAAACCCTAGCCGGAATCCTGGTGTAATACGTCAAATGTTGTTCTAGCTGGTCACGCTTAGATGATAATTAACACACCAAAAGGTGGCTTTCATCAAAGGGTAGCAAGGAAGCTAGCTCCACAGGGGGCTGCGGGAACACTGGTATCCAGGAGACACAGTGGCACCGCTGGGGAACAGATTTAAATGCATGTGGATTATGATTTTTGTCTGTTAAATGAAAACCGTGTAGAGCACAGCTATGAAATTCATATAGTCTTATTTGTTAAATTCATAACAATAACCCGTCCGGTTATTGGTGTACGACCCTTCTCGGGGACAGGGCACTCATGCAAGATGTCATATTAATCAGTATTTTTTGACCATTATGAATCCGCTGTCCGCCTAAATATGACATTAATCGTTTATAAGTTACAGTGTTTTACAATTTAAGCTCAAAATTCCCCTAGGAGGAGGTGGGCTGTCATTGGTGGGTAATTCAGAGGGGGCAGGTGTTGCCACACCCCCAAACCAGCTTCATCAAAAGCACATTGCCAGCAGGCAGACTTCAGTCCTCCAAATCCCATCTTCACGAGAGCATGCTAGCCAGAGGACCATGTGGTTAGCAGCCATCTTGTCTGAACTTTGCCCCTGAACTGAAACAAAGGAACTTTACACGTTTTCCCAGAAAGGACATATTTCCACGAACTTAAGTATTTTCTCCCTTTTCTATTTTTTTACTGTGCTACTAATGTCTCTATAATTGTTGATTTTAATGATTTTCTGTATATATTAATTATTTATATTGCATTTTTAATAAACGTCGCTAACGTCATTTGTTTGGCTACACATATTATTCAGCAACACAAAACTGAACCCTGGCTTCTGAAGAGTTGCTACTATTGTGGATATCTAGATAAAATAGAGTGTGGTTAACCGTTTTCGATTTGCAGGTCTAGAGTCAGCCAGTCAGTGGGTTCCTCTGTCCCATGGTAACAGAGGTGGTGGAAGTTATGCCCTGAAATAGTGAGTAATTTGTATTACCGTAACTCACAGGCTCCCTCCTAGTCGTTCTGCTGCCAAAATCCCAGCGGTTTCTGCACACTGATTGCGACCACAGATTGCATGGTCTGTGTGCTGAAACCGATTGGAAGGCATTGTGCGGTCCGGCCACTAGGGGGCTTGTGACAGTGTTTGGCAGCATTTGGGATCTTTGTGTTGTGCTGAAAATATCTCAGATAGCGCTATCAAATTAGCCCTGTTGAGAAACTGTAATGAGCGGCGGGGATACCGCCGCGGCGGAGAGCGGCATGTCCGCCGCTTCCGCGTCTCTGCCGGCGGCGGTCCCCGCCTTGCAGCTGTGCAGGACACCTTGGTCGGGTCCTTCGGCTTCACATAGATTTAGGGCTGCGCGCGCCCGGAGACAGGACCTTTATGCCCAAAGAAGAAAGGTCAGCTGACTTGCCAGTCAGCTGACCATGGGAAGCTCTTTGATTGGCTGATCTCGTGGGCGGCGCTGGTGAGTAATCCTCCGCATTTAAGGATCTGCTTGCCAGTTGCTCTCTGTCTGCTGTTGCGATCACTTTGTGTAAGCGCTCAGACCTTAGTTAGATCTGGTGTGCTTTGATCCGGGAGGAAACCGAGGATTTCACACAGTGCTAGGATTGTGCTTTATTACTGTTTAATCTGTGTATGACTCCTGCTTCGTTCCTGACTATCCTTACTCTCAGTGTTTCTGTACTTTTGCCTATCTGATATTGTTGCCAACTCTGCCTGAAATCGTTATATCCTTCTGTCCAGTGATTCTGTACCTTAGCCCATCTGATACTGTTGCCGACTCTGCCTATTAATCGTTTCCTCTTTGCCTTCCGACTTTGTACTGTATCTGCCTGTCTGGTGCCTACTCGATTAGTCTGACCATTCCACTCACCAGTGAGCTTGTCACTGGTGAGGTGTTCACTGTACTGACAGTGCCCACCAGCTCCTCTGGTGAGGTACTGCCAAATCTGTCAGTACTTACTGTTGCACCAATCACTACACTCACTATAATAAAGTGTGACTACGGTCTCGATATTTCTCAGTGTTGCTATATTTGCATTATTGGTGATTCTGCAGATCACCATATAATCAGATATAGTATCTGCATTATTTGGTGATACTGCAGATCACCAAATACTCAGAACTTTGTTATTGCTGACACCAATCGTTACAGAAACAAACTAATTCGTTGGTGTTGTAGCTGAATGCAATATATATTTTTATATGTACAGAGAGACTGTGTAGCCAGTACCCATCCCCAAAAGTTTTATTTTATTTGGCGTGAAAATGTCCGGGAACTACAAGAACATGTGCCAAGCAGATCTGGAAAATCTGTGTCAATCGCGCATTGACCTCCGCCGCAAGCCAAAACAGGAAATGATAATAGACTTGTTTCAATGGGATACCCAGCAACTGCAGGAGCAGGATTTGTCCACTGAGGAGGACACCAGCCCATCTGACTCAAGTCAAGGGGAACTAGAGACTGAAGAACCTATGCGTACAGAGGTTGAGCATCCTTTGGGCCCTGCTGCAACAGTTACGCAGGAGACTGTCAGTATGGACCCCAGTCTCAGAGCTTCTCCGAGTACTCACCTGGAACCGGCCAGTACTGGACTGTCCATTTGTGCTGACCCGGTAATGCAGCTGGCATTACAAAAGCCGATGGACACTGACCTGGAAAAGTACCTGCAGTACATGGCGGAGCGCGTGCGAGAGGAGCGCCAAGCTGCAGAATAGGAGCTCCAACGACAGCATGAACTGAACATGACCAAGGTTCAACAGGCCAGCTGGAGTTCATTGCCCAGCCTCCCTGCTGAAGCAGCCACATCCCCTGTAAGTGCGAAATTTAAATTTTCTAACATTGAAAAAGACACTGACATTCATGGGCGTCCACACATAGAGCCAGGGGGGTGCCGCTGCCTCCCCCTGGCCGCCCGCTGCCCCCCCTGGCCGCCACTCACCCCCCTGTAGCCGCCGCTCACCCCCTCCTGGCTGCCGCGTCAGACCTCGATTAGGCGGCGACCAATAGAGCGGGCGCTAGGACCCAGCGCCCGCACTGATATGCGGAAGTGACATCACTTCCGCATATAGAGCGGGTGCGTCCGGCGCCCGCATTACTGGTCGGGTCGCCACTGATCGAGGTCTGAAGTTGCTGCAAGGTGAGGGGGGAGCGGCGGCTAGAGAGAGGGGGCACCTGGCACCCGCTTCCTAAAGGGGTCCCTGTCACCCGCTGCCTAAAGGGTTCCCTGTCACCCGCTGCCTAAAGGGGCTCCCTGTCACCCGCTGCCTAAAGGGGCTCCCTGTCACCCGCTGCCTAAAGGGGTCCCTGTCACCCGCTGCCTAAAGGGGCTCCCTGTCACTCGCTGCCTAAAGGGGCTCCCTGTCACCCGCTGCCTAAAGGGGCTCCCTGTCACCCGCTGCCTAAAGGGGCTCCCTGTCACTCACTGCCTAAAGGGGCTCCCTGTCACCCGCTGCCTAAAGGAGCTCCCTGTCACCCGCTGCCTAAGGGGCTCTCTGTCACCCGCTGCCTAAAGGGCTCCCTGTCACCTGCTGCCTAAAGGGGCTCCCTGTCACTACTTAACTGGGGGGGTCCTTGTCACTTCCTAACCTGGGGGTTCCTGGCGCTACCTAAACTAGGGGGCAGCATTTACTTCAACCAGCCAAACACAGCCACAGCATCACCGCCAGCCAACCCAGCCACAGCATCACCGCCAGCCAGCCTGGCCACAGCATCACGCAAGGCCTTTCAGCTAGTGTTTGGCTAACACCTAGATGTTCGGGTTCGCGAACGTTCGCCGAACATCGCCGCGATGTTCGGGTGTTCGCGCCGAACTCCGAACATAATGGAAGTCAATGGGGACCCGAACTTTCGTGCTTTGTAAAGCTTCCTTACATGCTACATACCCCAAATTAGCAGGGTATGTGCACCTTGGGAGTGGGTACAAGAGGAAAAAAAATATTTGAAAAAGAGCTTATAGTTTTTGAGAAAACTGATTGTAAAGTTTCAAAGGAAAAACTGTCTTTTAAATGCGGAAAATGTCATGTTTCTTTGCACAGGTAACATGCTTTTTACCGCCATGCAGTCATAAATGTAATAAAGATGAGAGGTTAACCCAGCACCAGCAGCAGCACACGTGATGGAACAGGAGGAGGAGGCGCAGGAGGAGAAGGCCACGCTTTGTGAGACACAACAACCCAGGCCTTGCATGAGGACAAGAAGCGTGCGGATAGCATGCTTTGTACCGCCATGCAGTCATAAATGTAATAAAGATAAGAGGTTCAATAAACAGGGACCACGCGTCGGCAACGCTAACCCAGCAGCAGCAGACGTGATGGAACAGGAGGAGGCGCAGGAGAAGAAGGCCACGCTTTGAGACACAACAACCCAGGCCTTGCATGAGGACAAGAAGCGTGCGGATAGCATGCTTTTTACCGCCAAGCAGTCATAAATGTAATAAAGATAAGTGGTTCAATAAACAGGGACCACGCGGCAACGCTAACCCAGCAGCAGCAGACGTGATGGAGCAGGAGGAGGCGCAGGAGGAGAAGGCCACGCTTTGTGAGACACAACAACCCAGGCCTTGCATGAGGACAAGAAGCGTGCGGATAGCATGCTTTGTACCGCCATGCAGTCATAAATGTAATAAAGAGGTTCCATAAACAGGGACCGGCAACGCTAACCCAGCAGCAGCAGCAGCAGCACACGTGATGGACAGAGTGGCAGTAAACACAATGCTATATAGTCTGCTATATAGTCACCCCGAACGGGGTGATGTTCTGCAGAACCCGAACAGTGGCGAACACTGTTCGCCCAACACTACTGGGAACGCAGATTTTAGTACCTAAACACACGATACAACATGTTTTCCGGGGTCGGACTCTGAGGCACATACAGATGGTCCCGATCATCATCCTCATCATACAACTCTTCTCCTGAGTCTGACCCACCCACCACCTCTGCCACCCCAACATCCCCAGACACAGACCCCTCATCGTCCTCAACATTAACTTGGGATGCTGGCCTGAGCCAGACCTCCTCCTCCACATCAGGCCCCATCATCTCCTCAATGGCAGCCCTCATTAATCGCTCTGGCAAAGGACCGATGGACACAACGTTCTCCTCCAGGGAGGGCTGCTGCTGACCACTGGCTGCTGTGGTGGATGTTATAGCTTGCGTGGGGCGTTGGCTGTTGCTGTTGTTGGGAGTGCTGCTCACAGCGGAGGTCTCTGAGGAACTCATGGTGAGCTCATATAGTGGTTGGCGGTGAGTGGAGTATTACTGATCCCAGCAATATACACACTGACTGGCAGAGTACGCAATGCTATATAGTGTGGCTGAGCGGTGTACACAGAGTGGCAGTAAACACAATGCTATATAGTCTGGCTGAGCGGTGTACACAGAGTGGCAGTACACACAATGCTATATAGTCTGGCTGAGCGGTGTACACAAAGTGGCAGTACACACAATGCTATATAGTCTGGCTGAGCGGTGTACACAGAGTGGCAGTAAACAATGCTATATAGTGTGGCTGAGCCGTGTACCCAGAGTGGCAGTAAACAATGCTATATAGTCTGGCTGAGCGGTGTACACAGAGTGGCAGTAAACAATGCTATATAGTGTGGCTGAGCCGTGTACACAGAGTGGCAGTAAACAATGCTATATAGTCTGGCTGAGCAGTGTACACAGAGTGGCAGTACACACAATGCTATATAGTCTGGCTGAGCCGTGTACACAGAGTGGCAGTACACACAATGCTATATAGTCTGGCTGAGCGGTGTACACAGAGTGGCAGTAAACACAATGCTATATATAGCGTGGCTGAGCGAGGTACACAGTGGCAGTACACACAATGCTATATAGTCTGGCCGAGCCGTGTACACAGAGTGGCAGTAAACAATGCTATATATAGTGTGGCTGAGCGAGGTACACAGTGGCAGTAAACAATGCTATATATAGTGTGGCTGAGCGAGCGGTGTACTACTATTCCCAGCAGCGACACAATGACTGGGGGGACCCTGGCTAGCGTGGCTGGAGCGCGAACTACCCTGCCTGCCTACCCAAAGCTAAACCCACAGACAAATGGCGGAGATATGATGTGGTTCGGGTATTTATTTACCCGAACCACGTGACAGTTCGGCCAATCAGAGCGCGTTCGGGTCCGAACCACGTGACCCGTTCGGCCAATCACAGCGCTAGCCGAACGTTCGGGGAACGTTCGGCCATGCGCTCTTAGTTCGGCCATATGGCCGAACGGTTTGGCCGAGCACCATCAGGTGTTCGGCCGAACTCGAACATCACCCGAACAGGGTGATGCTCTGCAGAACCCGAACAGTGGCGAACACTGTTCGCCCAACACTACTTTCAGCCCGCACGTCATCCCCAATCCAGCCAAAAACAGTATTGCCAGGCACAGCAGCCAGTAGAGGAGAATTGAGAAGCCAGGTGAGAGGTGTCTACCATATTAAGGGGGCATTCTGCCTATTTATGTGAAATGCTGTCTATTTATGTGCCTCATGACTGCTGAATTTGTCTTATTGGGGGCCTCATGATTGCTGAATTCGTCTTGTTGAAGGCCTCATGATTTTTGGGGGGCCTCAAGATTGCTGAATGTCTTGTTGGGGGCATCATTAATTGCTGAATTTGTCTTGTTGGGGGCCTCAAGATTGCTGAATGTGTCTTGTTGGGAGCCTGATGATTTGTTGGGGGCCTCATGATTGCTAAATTTGTCTTGTAGGGGGCCTCTAAGAAAAGCGGAATCATCATCCTATGAGACAATAGCATTAAACCTACTTTTTAGCTTTTTAAAACGGAAAATAAAACTGGGAGGTTCTAAAAAAAGAATACATTTTTCAGGAGTAGGATGAATGAAACTGTTTATCTTCACAGTTTATTTTCAACTTGGATTTTCCATAATGTTCATGTATGAGTTAAAACGTTTGTATGAAGTTTAAATTGCTGTTGCCACTTTGCGATAGATAAAGTGACTTTTGGGTTGCAGTTTGGGCACTCGGCCTCCAAAAGTTTCGCCACCACTGTCCTAATCTAATGTCCCACATTGCTAAGTTAATGAAAATTTGTCACCACCCATGGCCACACCCACATTCTGGTCCGCGCGCCGCACAACATAACCCTCAGGTTTTTCGGCGCACACATCTTCTCAAGCGCCGCACCGCTTCTTCCCTGCCTTTTTGCCCCCCCCCCTGGAAAATTTTTTGTGGTCCGCCCATGCTGACATTGACTTGTTCTTGCGATCTTTTGAAAAAGCATGCCGTCAGTATCGTCTGTCCCAAGACCAGGGGGCCAGACACCTGACACCTTTGCTGTGCTACAAAGCGCTTGATGCTTTTGCAGAGTTACCTGTGGAAAAACATAATGACTATACCACTATAAAAGATGCTATAATTACTATCGCAAAAAGTTCAGGTCCTGGCAGAAAAAATCTACGGACTCTTATTGAAATGTGGTCAGCAGTTTACTCACCACACTCCGCCAGTGGACTCTAGGCCTCACCAAAGGGTATTATGATGTCCTGGAGGACTTGATAGTCCTAGAACAGTTTCTGAACATTTGCCCTGCTGATGTACGACAGTTTGTGCTGGAGCGCAAGCCTGCATCAGCGGCTGTCACTGCAGACCTCGCTGAAACCTTTGTGACTACCCGAGTGCCTGACACACGCAGAACTGCACCATCCACCTGGAGAGGAGGTCAGCCCAATACCCTGGCACTCTCCCCTGCCCCTGTGAGCCGTCCACCACAGAGGCCACCCAGCGCAGCTGCTGCGCCCAGGCCTGCAGCTCCTGGAGGGGTCACCTGTCACTACTGCCGCCAGCCCGGACACATGAAATTTGACTGTCCGGAGCGGAGGCAGACACCACCAGCACATGGATCATCGGTACCACCTGTACCTCACCCAAGGAAGGTGCAACCAGCCAGCGAACCACAGCCTGGATAATCAGATTTTGTTTTGTTTGCCCGCGGAAAGGAAATCCGCGACCGAACCAACCAGCAGCAGCCTGTTAGAATGAATGACAAGATTGTCACCGGATTCCAAGACACCGGAGCAGACATCACGTTAGTTCACTCACACCTTCTTCCAACGGAGAGCATAAACTCCAACTGGAGTAGAGGGCACCCTTTTACACATAGTCCAAGCGAGAGTGAAGCTCGACTGGGGGGTGGGGATTAAAGAAAGGGTTGTTGGGGTTGTGGATGATCTCCAGATCCCTGTGTTATTGGGGACTGATTTGGGCAAGCTTGTGTCCTACTACGAACCTGCCGCAACCGCCTCGACGCTCATGGAAGAAGACGGACTCTCCGCCCACCACCAGGTACTTTACACACTGGGGGGAGCACCAGGGGGAGGTGGGTTGAATGTGCCCAGTTCAAGGGTACCGGGTTCAATAGTGCCTGAGTCAAAGGTACCAGTGTTTAATGTACAAACTGTCTGTGATGAAAATGTTACTGTACCGGGAGCAGGAAAAAATGGTGCACAGCTCCACCAGAACATTATGGCACCGTCAATTTACTGTAAAACGCTAATTAGCGTTCGGAAATTGTGACATTGTTATAGTGCAGTGGTATAGTACTGAGCTGCGGTTATACTTTGTGCATAAAGTGCAGGTTCGAATCTAGTCAATGATTTTTTCTTATTAATTTCATTTGATACAAGTGCTGTTATCTGAGAATTAATAAAAGATTCGTTTAAAAAATACTTTTTACGAAGTCAAAGTTTTGTGTTTATAATATCCCAGCTGCATAACATATGCAAAGGAAGTGGGAAGGCAGAGTAAAGATGACAGTTTGCAGCCAGAAACTCCCGTGTCTCCCTCTTAACCTTGTATACGATATTCAGCTGGGATATCAAAAACGCAAAACGTTTACTTCATAAAAAAGTATATTTCAACTAATCTTTTACCAATGCACAAATAGCAGCGGTATCTCTATCAATGAAAAAAAAAATGTAATGTGCACAGATTCGAACCTGCAAAAGTTTCTCAAAAGTCCAGTCCTTTACCACTAGGATATATGTTTAGACATCCTTGTACAACACTATGCTGAACAGCACCATCTACTGGTTATAAATTTCACTGCAAATCCCACAGGCAGCCTGAGTCTTATTAAAACAGAAAATTACGTTTTAAAGTCTAAAACGCTAAATAGCGTTTTAACCAGTTCACCCCCAAGGGTTTTTACCCTAACGGACCAGAGCAATTTTCACCTTTCAGCGCTCCTCCCTTTCATTCACCAATAACTTTTTCACTACTTATCACAGCAAATTGATCAATACCTTGTTTTTATTGCCACTAAATAGGCTTTTTGGAGGCGATATTTATTTTCAGTAATACCTTTTCTTTTTATGCATTTTAAAGGGAAAAACAAGGAAAAAAATGAAAAAATACACGATTTCTCCATTTTCATCCCCTATAGTTTTAAAATAAACACTGCTAATGTGCATAAAACACACACATTTTATCTGCCTATTTGTCCTGGTTATTACAATATATAAATTATGTCCCTAGTGCAAAGTATGGTGACAATATATTATTTGGAAATAAAGGTGTATTTTTCCTATGTTGTGTTTTTTGTTTTCTCATTGCATACTACCAATGAATTCAAGCCCTTATTTGCAAATATAACAGTAGTTCACCCTCATAGCATACATATTTTAAAAGCTGAGTCCCTAAGGTAACTATTTATGCATTCGGTTTTCAATTCTGTCACTTTTGGTGTTTTTTACAAGTGTTTTATTTTGGTACAGAGTATATGGAAATAACAGTTTTATTGCTTCTCATTCAGTTTGCCAAAAAATCTAAATCAAATGACATATGCATAATCTCTCAAACACCCCAAATTATCTTCTCTTGCTTGTCACGGTTAAAATGATACCCTATACACATCATCAGATAGTGTTTTGGCCACATAATACACTGTTAATCATGAGCAGCACAATGTATTTTTCAAGGCCATTTTTTGCACCAGAAACAATACAGTCATACTTTCCCAGCAAAACCCCTGGTGTCTCAGAACATTGGATATAGGTCATAAATTATACCATTCTGAAAACTAGAGAACCAGACCTACCCAAATATACATATTTTGTAACATTTGCACTTTTGCGGTTTTGATGAAATTGCACCGTAACTTAAAAAATGTTTTTTTTTTACAGTTTTCTTTACTTTGGCATGAAAAAACAATTCAAATGACATATGCATAATCTCTCAAACACCCCAAATTCTCTTCTCTTGCTTGTCACGGTTAAAATGATACCCTATACACATCATCAGATAATGTTTTGGCCACATAATACACTGTTAATCATGAGCAGCGCCAATGTATTTTTCAAGGCCATTTTTTGCACCAGAAACAATACAGTCATACTTTCCTAGCAAAACCCCTGGTGTCTCAGAACATTGGATATAGGTCATAAATTATACCATTCTGAAAACTAGAGAACCAGACCTACCCAAATATACATATTGAGTAACATTTGCACTTTTGCGGTTTTGATGAAATTGCACCGTAACTTTGAAAATGTTTTTTTTTTACAGTTTTCTTTACTTTGGCATGAAAAAACAATTCAAATGACATATGCATAATCTCTCAAACACCCCAAATTCTCTTCTCTTGCTTGTCACGGTTAAAATGATACCCTATACACATCATCAGATAGTGTTTTGGCCACATAATACACTGTTAATCATGAGCAGCGCCAATGTATTTTTCAAGGCCATTTTTTGCACCAGAAACAATACAGTCATACTTTCCTAGCAAAACTCCTGGTGTCTCAGAACATTGGATATAGGTCATAAATTATACCATTCTGAAAACTAGAGAACCAGACCTACCCAAATATACATATTTTGTAACATTTGCACTTTTGCGGTTTTGATGAAATTGCACCGTAACTTTGAAAATGTTTTTTTTTTACAGTTTTCTTTACTTTGGCATGAAAAAACAATTCAAATGACATATGCATAATCTCTCAAACACCCCAAATTCTCTTCTCTTGCTTGTCACGGTTAAAATGATACCCTATACACATCATCAGATAGTGTTTTGGCCACATAATACACTGTTAATCATGAGCAGCGCCAATGTATTTTTTAAGGCCCTTTTTTTACCAAATGCAACAATGTAATTCTTTCTTCTCAAAGCCCCAGGAGTGTAAGACCATTCAATAAAAGACACAAATGTTACCATTCTGAAAACTAGAGACTCAGGCCTACTCAGTTGCAAATAGAATAATTTAGGTGAGGCCTAAATCACTATCCATAACATGAATGACAGATACATTGGAACTCACCATTGCAGGTCTAGCAGGATGGAGAAAGGCCAGAGGTCATACGCCAAGGAAAGCCAGTGGTCAGAAGATGGGGGGTGGTCTGCAGAGTAAAGTCCTGTGGCAAACACTCTCGCCTTGCAGCAGCAAGTCCAAATGGGAAAAAACTATTTGCAGGTTGTAGGAGTCTTGGGTTTCCTCTAAGCTTCTGGGTTTCCTCCCACACCCCCAAAAAAGGTGGTAATGTTAACTAGTGGTAATTGTGAGTTCCTTTGAGGGACAGTAAGTGGCAAATAAAAGTAGAGAGGAAAAAGTCCAGTGAAAATTTAGGGTAACGAAGAAAAAAAAATAAAATAAAAAATAAAGTCTAATAGCTGCTGAGGGTATGGTATGCCTCAAAGCAGCCGGAAACGCAGAGTCCCGGCTGTGAGGGGCACTTTGGGCAGTGGTATCTGCTGTCTTTCCGCCTCTTGTGCTTGGTGCACACCCGGCATCGCTTCTGTGGCTTCGCCTTAATTGGGTTCGGGGGGATCAGGGCAGGAAAATGTTTTCCCCTTAGGCGAACTGCTCCATCCAGTTGCATTGGATTGTATTCCTCCATAAGGTGTACGCTTTCATTGATCAGCGATCTTAAAGCTTGTCGCATAAACGGGAGGTAGCTGTCACCGTGGCATTTCTTTTTATAAAGCACAAATGCGTTGTGCATGGCCATCTGCAGGAGGTAAAAAAAAACTTTTTTGTACCAGGCCCTCTTTTTTTTTTTAAAAAGTAGTAGGAGAGCATTTGGTCCGCAAGATCCACCGCACCCATATTTTTTGTGTAGTCGACCAATGCCATTGGCTTCTCGATCCGCTCTCTGGAGGTTGTGACAGGAACCACTTCTTCAGTGTGGATTGAAGTCAGGACCATGACGTCTCTCTTGTCCCTGAATTTTATAGCCAGGAGCTCACCACTTCTGAGACTGTGTGTTTCCCCTTTCGATAATTTTTTATTAACCACCTGTGGTGGGAGGCCTTTGCGGTTTGGCCTCACTGTCCCACAGGCACCAGTCTCTGCAGAATATAAAAATTTGAAAAGGGGAATGCTGGTGTAGAAGTTATCCACGTACAGATGATAGCCTTGGTGGAGGAGTGGGTTGGCTAGTTCCACCACAATTTTCCCACTGGTTGGCATGTATGGTGGGCACCCAGCTGGTTGCAAATGGCTATCTTTGCCCTCATACAGAAAAAAAGAATAGGTGTAGCCAGTGCTGCTCTCACAAAGTTTATAAAATTTTATCCCATACTTGGCAGCCTTACTTGGGATATATTGTTTTATCCCTAATCTGCCATGGAAGGGTAGGAGGGATTTATCCACTGCAACCTCTCTCTCTGGGGTGTACACCTCGCTAAATTTTGTACTGAGGTGGGTGAGTATGGGCCTCAGCTTAAAAAGCTTGTCATGGCCAGGATCACCTTTGGGGACATTGTCCGAATTGTCGGCAAAGTGCAGGCACTTCATAAGAGCCTCATAGCGCTGCCTGCTCATGGAAGCTGGAAACAGGGGTGTTGCGTGCATAAAGTCCTTAGACCAGTACAGTCTTATTTCTGGCTGTTGGAGTATGCCCATGTGTAGTGTTAGGGCCAGAAACACCTTTAGCTCAGGTATGGTGGTGGGCTCCCATTTCTCAGCCAAATAGCAGGTGGGCTTCTGGGCAATATACTGCTGTGCAAACAAATTGGTTTGCTCCACAATGTGCTGCAGCAAATCATCACCCACAAAGAGCTGGAAGAAGTCAGCAGGCCCGAAGTTGTCAGTGGGCACTAATATTTCGCTTGCCCCTGTAAAAGGCGGGATGTTGGGTGCTACAAGGTTAGCGGGTGACCAGGTGCCCCGAATTATGTCCTCAGGTACCGGTGGGCGTACCTGCCTATGCCTGGCTCCCCTTCGGCCTCTGCTGCTAGCTGCAGCAGTGCTACCCACTGAGCCCCCTGCGGTGGCATCTGAAGGGCCCTGGACAGTGGTTCCCCTCTGGCCTGTGCTGCTAGCTGCAGCTGTGCTACCCACCGAGCCCCCTGCGGTGGATTCTGAAGGGCCCTGAACAGTGGACTCATCATCCCTCCTGAAGCGGCGAGACAGCTGCCCAACGCTCTCTGAACTGTCAGAATCTGACTCAGAGCTGCTGCTCGTTGGGTGCCATTCGCTCCCTGAATCGTCCCCACTGCTGCTGCTCTGCTGAAGGTAGACGGCTGCCTCCTCAACAGAATACAGTCTCCTCGCCATAGTAAGCAAAGGGGATAGATAGATAGATAGATAGATAGATAGATAGATAGATAGATAGATAGATAGATAGATGGATGGATGGATGGATGGATGGATGGATGGATGGATGGATGGATGGATGGATGGATGGATGGATGGATGGATGGATGGGATGCATGGATGGATGGGATGGATGGGATAGACAGACAGACAGACAGATCAATCGATCAACCAAGCGATTGATCAATAACAGAAAGATTTTTTTTGTTTTTTTTGTTTTTATATGAAGATGAAAAGAAAGAATATAGATAGAAAGTATAGATAGAAATATCAGAGTAAGGGTAAAAGAGGGGTGGAAAAGTACAGAAAAGTACTAAGAAGTACTAAAAAGTACTAAAATAAAACAGAAAACCAGTAAATGGCAAAGGAGGGGGAGGATAAGGGGTTAATAAAAAAGTATGGGGATAAAATTTTATTTAAAAATATAAAAATCCTACCACAATCACAGTCTTTCTCCCTCACAGCTAGTGATGCTCAAATACCCCTTTTTAAAATTCGAGTTTGGTCGAATTCGAATAGTAAATTATTCGAGGTCAGTCGAATATTCGAGTCGAATAATTTTTACTATTCGATTCGACCTCGGACTTCGAGCTCACTATTTGAGTCGGTATTCGAGCTAACTATTCGAGCTGACTATTCGAATTGGCCTTAAATAGCTTCCCAACACTTGTTTTGAGGGTTAATGATGCAAGAAACATATTTTTTTCCAAGTGACAACAGCAAGTGATTATGTGGGGATGTTCCTTTAAAAAAAAAAAAAGGTGAAAAGAGAAGTTGTGTCCAGAATTTTGTTCAGTACTGTATATACTTCTTCTTCTTCTTCTTCTTTATCTTCTATATCTTCTTCTTCTTCTTCTATATCTTCTTCTTCTTCTTCATCTTCTTCTTCTTCTTCTTCATCTTCTTCATCTTCATCTTCTTCATCTTCATCTTCTTCATCTTCTTCATCTTCATCTTCTTCATCTTCTTCTTCATCTTCTTCATCTTCTTCATCTTCATCTTCTTCATCTTCTTCTTCATCTTCTTCATCTTCATCTTCTTCATCTTCTTCTTCTTCTTCTTCTTCATCTTCTTCTTCATCTTCTTCATCTTCTTCTTCATCTTCTTCATCTTCATCTTCTTCATCTTCTTCTTCATCTTCTTCATCTTCTTCATCTTCATCTTCTTCATCTTCTTCTTCATCTTCTTCATCTTCATCTTCTTCATCTTCTTCTTCTTCTTCTTCTTCTTCTTCTTCTTCATCTTCTTCTTCATCTTCTTCATCTTCTTCTTCATCTTCTTCATCTTCATCTTCTTCATCTTCTTCATCTTCATCTTCTTCATCTTCTTCTTCATCTTCTTCATCTTCTTCATATTCATCTTCTTCATCTTCTTCTTCATCTTCTTCATCTTCATCTTCTTCATCTTCTTCTTCTTCTTCTTCTTCTTCTTCTTCATCTTCTTCATCTTCTTCTTCATCTTCTTCATCTTCATCTTCTTCATCTTCATCTTCATCTTCATCTTCTTCATCTTCTTCTTCATCTTCTTCTTCTTCTTCTTCTTCTTCTTCTTCTTCTTCATCTTCTTCATCTTCTTCTTCATCTTCTTCATCTTCATCTTCATCTTCTTCATCTTCTTCTTCATCTTCTTCATCTTCTTCATCTTCATCTTCTTCATCTTCTTCTTCATCTTCTTCATCTTCATCTTCTTCTTCTTCTTCTTCTTCTTCTTCTTCTTCTTCATCTTCTTCTTCATCTTCTTCATCTTCTTCTTCATCTTCTTCTTCATCTTCTTCATCTTCTTCTTCATCTTCTTCATCTTCTTCTTCATCTTCTTCATCTTCTTCTTCTTCTTCATCTTCTTCTATATCGTCTTCTTCGTCACTTATTTCTCTTTTCATTTTTTTTTTTTTAAAGAAATGCAGCTATTTTTGAGCGTAACAACAAATAGCTGGTGGCGCACGCATGTTGGAAGCGCCATTGTATGTGCTCCCTGGCAGTGGAAACACACAGACAGCAGGAGGTAAATTTAGCAGCAGGAGGAGGAGGATGAGTGTGTGGCAGCATGCAGTCAATGAGGCAGGCAGCGTGACATAATAGCCCTGGTACCTAGCGGTGATACCATGGCTGTAAATAAACACAACAGGAGGTCCCAGACAGCGGTCGTGCAGCCCACATTGTGTCCAATACACAACTGGGACAACACAGTTTTCAACCCGGGCACCTCAGAAAAATTAAACCTTTTTTTGTAATGGTTTTGTAGTTTTGGTTTTACAACCAATTACACAGATATATAGCTATTTTTTGACGTAATAGCTGGTGGCAGAGTGGCAGCAGAAGGTAAATCTGTGTACCCTGGCGGTGGGAAACACAGACAGACAGCAGCAGCAGCAGGAGGAGGAATGGAGGAGAGTAATTATGTGAGCAGCTATTGTTTGACGTAATAGCTGGTGGCAGTGTGGCAGCAGAAGGTAATTCTGTGTACCCTGGCAGTGGGAAACACAGACAGACAGCAGCAGCAGGAGGAATGGAGGAGTAGTGTGAGTGTGGCAGCAGGTAGGCAGCGTGACATAATAGCCCTGGTACCTAGCGGTGATACCAGGGCCGTAAATAAACACAACAGGAGGTCCCAGACAGCGGTCGTGCAGCCCACATTGTGTCCAATACACAACTGGGACAACACAGTTTTCAACCCGGGCACCTCAGAAAAATTAAACCTTTTTTTTTTTTTAATGGTTTTTTGGTTTTTGGTTTTACAACCAATTTAGCTATTTTTGGACGTAATAGCTGGTGGCAGAGTGGCAGCAGAAGAAGGTAATTTTGTGTACCCTGGCAGTGGGAAACACAGACAGACAGCAGCAGCAGGAGGAGGAATGGAGGAGTAGGCGAGCAGCTATTGTTTGACGTAATAGCTGGTGGCAGAGTGGCAGCAGAAGGTAAATCATCTGTGTACCCTGGCAGTGGGAAACACAGACAGACAGCAGCAGCAGCAGCAGGAGGAGGTATGGAGGAGCAGTGTGAGTGTGGCAGCAGGTAGGCAGCGTGACATAATAGCCCTGGTACCTAGCGGTGATACCAGGGCCGTAAATAAACACAACAGGAGGTCCCAGACAGCGGTCGTGCAGCCCACATTGTGTCCAATACACAACTGGGACAACACAGTTTTCAACCCGGGCACCTCAGAAAAATTAAACCTTTTTTTGTAATGGTTTTGTAGTTTTGGTTTTACAACCAATTACACAGATATATAGCTATTTTTTGACGTAATAGCTGGTGGCAGAGTGGCAGCAGAAGGTAAATCTGTGTACCCTGGCGGTGGGAAACACAGACAGACAGCAGCAGCAGCAGGAGGAGGAATGGAGGAGAGTAATTATGTGAGCAGCTATTGTTTGACGTAATAGCTGGTGGCAGTGTGGCAGCAGAAGGTAATTCTGTGTACCCTGGCAGTGGGAAACACAGACAGACAGCAGCAGCAGGAGGAATGGAGGAGTAGTGTGAGTGTGGCAGCAGGTAGGCAGCGTGACATAATAGCCCTGGTACCTAGCGGTGATACCAGGGCCGTAAATAAACACAACAGGAGGTCCCAGACAGCGGTCGTGCAGCCCACATTGTGTCCAATACACAACTGGGACAACACAGTTTTCAACCCGGGCACCTCAGAAAAATTAAACCTTTTTTTTTTTTAATGGTTTTTTGGTTTTTGGTTTTACAACCAATTTAGCTATTTTTGGACGTAATAGCTGGTGGCAGAGTGGCAGCAGAAGAAGGTAATTCTGTGTACCCTGGCAGTGGGAAACACAGACAGACAGCAGCAGCAGGAGGAGGAATGGAGGAGTAGGCGAGCAGCTATTGTTTGACGTAATAGCTGGTGGCAGAGTGGCAGCAGAAGGTAAATCATCTGTGTACCCTGGCAGTGGGAAACACAGACAGACAGCAGCAGCAGCAGCAGGAGGAGGTATGGAGGAGCAGTGTGAGTGTGGCAGCAGGTAGGCAGCGTGACATAATAGCCCTGGTACCTAGCGGTGATACCAGGGCCGTAAATAAACACAACAGGAGGTCCCAGACAGCGGTCGTGCAGCCCACATTGTGTCCAATACACAACTGGAACAACACAGTTTTCAACCCGGGCACCTCAGAAAAATTAAACCTTTTTTTTTTTTAATGGTTTGTTTGGTTTCGGTTTTGCAACCAATATAGCTATTGTTTGACGTAATAGCTGGTGGCAGAGTGGCAGCAGAAGAAGGTCATTCTGTGTACCCTGGCAGTGGGAAACACAGACAGACAGCAGAAGGGCAGTACACAGCAGCCCACTGTAGGTGTAAAATGTGTGGCTGCAGGCGACGTAATAGTCAAAGTGAACCAGGCTGGCTTAGTGAGCAGGAGCCAGGAGGTGGTAAAGGGTGGTAAGGCACATTAACGATGGTTCCGGCAGCCAGTTCATGTCCCCCTCTCGCCGACAACAGGGGCCAGGAACTCGCCTTCCACCCACGCCTGGTTCATCTTGAGAAACGTCAGTCTGTCCACAGACTTGTGAGACAGACGTGAGCGTTTCTCGGTGACCACGCCACCAGCTGCACTGAAGCAGCGCTCGGACAGCACGCTGGAAGGGGGGCAGGACAGCACTTCCAGGGCGTACTGCGCTAGCTCGCTCCAGATCTCCATGCGCTTGACCCAATACTCCATGGGATCAACAGGGGCATCGCTGTCAAGCCCGCTGTACGACCCCATGTAGTCAGCCACCATGCGGGTCAGGCGCTGGCTGTGACCGGAGGAGGATGCTGCTGCATGCATCTCCTCTCTAGTCACTGCTGCCGGAGCCTCTACAGTCCTGTAGAGCTCGTGGCTGAGAGACAGCAGGTCTGTGGGGCGCTTGCTGCTGCTGGATGCAGGCACCTGCTGCTGCCTCTGTGCTGGCTGCTGGACAGTGGGGGTGGAAGGCTGGGGGAAGGCTTCCTCCAAGCGCTCAACAAGGGCCTGCTGCAAGCTCCTTATTTGTTGCGCTGGGTCTCCTCCTGCAGGCGGCAGGAACTGGCTCAACTTCCCCTTGAGGCGTGGGTCCAACATCATGCTGATCCAGATGTCCTCCCTCTGCTTCATCTGGATCACCCTGGGGTCCCTGCGCAGGCACGCCAGCATGTGCGCTGCCATTGGGAAGAGGCGGGCCACGTCTGCTGGCACATCGACGTCAGTGCTGTCCTCATCCTCCTCCTCTGCCGCCTCATCCTCTCTCCACCCCCGCACCAACTCAGCTGCGCTGTGCTGATCCCCCTCATCAGCAGCCAGGTCAGGGACCTCCACCAAGTCCTCCTCCTCCTCCCCCTCAGAGGTGGACTGCGCAGCTGGTTGCCGCTCCTGCTGGTCCAAGGCTGCCGCTCCCTGTTCCAGCAAACCATCGAGGGCCCTGTTCAGCAGAGAAACCAGGGGCACCCACTCGCAGACCATAGCATGGTCCCTGCTCACCATGTTTGTGGCCTGCAGGAAGGGAGCCAGCACAAAGCACACCTGCTGCATGTGCCTCCAGTCATCATCGGGGACGATGGACGGGATGTTGCTGGTCTTGTCCCTTCTCCGAGCTGCGGAAACAGTGGCCAGGGCAAGGTACTGGTTGACAGCGTGCCTCTGTTCAACCATACGCTCCAACATCGCCAGGGTGGAGTTCCAGCGAGTCGGAACGTCAATGATCAGCCGATGGCGTGGCAGATCCAGCTCCTTTTGCACGTCTTCCAGGCTCGCACAGGCTGCAGCCGAGCGCCGGAAGTGACGCACAACATTCCTTGCCGTTTCCAGCAGTTCGCCCATCCCCTGGTAGGTGCGCAGGAACTTCTGCACCACCAGGTTCAGCACGTGGGCAAGACAGGGGATGTGGGTCAGGTTTCCCCTGTCTATGGCAGCAACCAGATTGGCCCCATTGTCGGACACCACCTCTCCGACTCTGAGGCCTCTGGGGGTCAGCCAAATCCTCTCCTGCTCCTGGAGTTTGGCCAACACGTGGGCTGCCGTCAGCTTGGTCTTGCCAAGGCTGACCAAGTGCAGCAGCGCTTGGCAGTGGCGGGCCTTCACGCTGCTGCTGAGGCGGGGGGTTTGGCCAGGTGTGGCGGAGGATGGCAGAGGATCGGAGGAACCCGCTGCAGTTCCCCTGACCCTGCGGGGTGGCACCACCCACTGTGTTGCTGCTGCTGCTGCTGCTGTGCCCGCTGCTGCTCTCCCATCCTCACCCCCTTCCACCAAGCTGACCCAGTGGACAGTGAAGGACAGGTAGCGGCCTGTCCCGAAGCGGCTGCTCCAGGAGTCCATGGTGACGTGGACCCTTTCACCAACCGCGTGCTCCAGCCCTCGCTCCACATTGGCCATCACAAAGCGGTGCAGTGCTGGAATGGCCTTGCGGGAGAAAAAGTGTCTGCTGGGGAGCTGCCAGTCTGGGGCTGCACAAGCAAGCAGCGCCCGCATGTCGCTCCCCTCCTGCACGAGCGTGTACGGCAGGAGTTGGGAGCACATGGCCCGTGCCAGCAAGCCGTTCAGCTGCCGCACGCGACGGCTGCTGGGAGGCAGAGCCCTAACCACCCCCTGGAAGGACTCGCTCAAAAGGCTCTGGCGTGGCCTTTTGCTGACACGGGAATCACCAGACACAGCGGAGGAGGCCACTGAGGACTGGCTGCCAGAACAGGCCTCAGTGTCGGCGGCAGGAGTTGCAGAGGGGGGAGGAGCAGTGCGTTTCCGCACTCCTGCTGGTGCTGCTGGAGGAGCAGGAGGGCGGGTGGCTGCTGTTGCTGCTGCTGAAGGCTGTGCAGTGATGGGTGTGGTGCCACTGCCAGCACCAGATGCCTTCAGCCTCTGGAACTCCTCATGCTGGTGGAAATGTTTAGCCGCAAGGTGGTTGATCAGCGAGCTGGTGCTGAACTTTAAGGGGTCTGCACCTCTGCTCAACTTCCGCTGACAGTGGTTGCAAGTGGCGTACTTGCTGTACACAGTGGGCATGGTGAAAAAGCGCCAGATTGGTGACAGAAACATCCCCCTACGGCATGGAAGCGCTGCTGCCTGTCTCCCTGTGGTGGTTGGGGGGGGGGCTTGGGTGCGGCTGGTGGTGGTACTGGCTGATGCTGCTGCTGCTGCTGCTGAGCCTGAGACACCAGCAGGCTGTGGGTCGCTGCCAATGCTTGCAATGATGCGCCTCCTTGCAAGGCCCACAAGCGCATCCTCCTCCTCCTCCGAGCTGCTGAGGACGACATCCCCTGGAGGTGGTGGCACCCAGTCTCTGTCTGTCACCGGGTCATCAACATCATCCTCCCCCTCCTCAAACATGTCCTGCTGGGATGATGACCCCCCAAACTCCTCTCCTGATGCATGGATGGGCTGCTTGACTGTCGCCACAGTCTTGCTGTCCAATCCCTCATCCCCCAAAGTGCCCATCAGCATCTCCTCCTCAAAATCGCCAACAACAGCAGACAATTGACTCATCATGCCTGGGGTCAAAAGAGTGCTGAATGAGAGGTCGGCGACTGACGGTGAACTGGCCTCCTCCCCAGACCCTGCTGGGCGGCTGCTGCGAACAGGGGTGGTGGTGGTGGTGGTGGTGAGGGTGGAGGCCTCGGATGCAGAGCTGATGGCGGGCTGCTCATCCTCCGTCATGAGTTGCACCACAGTGTCTGCATCCTTTTCCTCAATGGGACGTTTCCGACCCGGCTGGAGGAAAATCGGAGCAGGTGCTACACGCTGCTGCTGCTGTGTCTCTGCAGCGTGAGTTGCAGATGCTCCTGCTGGGCGGCGCCCAAGGCGTCCACGGCCAGTGGCTATGGGAGGAATGTTAGCCACTGACGCTGCTGCTGCTGCTGCGGAACTGTGCATGGTGGCGCGCCCGCGGCCGCGGCTTGCCACAATGCTGCTCCCTCTCCTCCTGATTCCCTTGCTGCCCTTCCCCTTGCCCAAACCGCGCTGGCTGCCACTTCCAGACATCTTAAATGTTTTGGGCGTATAGACAAAAGTTTTGTAAAAGGGCGGGTGAAAAGTGGGGTACTTTAATGGAGTGGGTTGGTTGGTGAGGTGACTGAGTGAGTGTCCCCTAGTACAGTAAGTAAGTAGTAACAGTCAGGAAGTACAACTAGCAGTTACAATAATCAGTAGTAATCACAAGTAAATTTAGTGTGTGTACACTCAGACAGTGAGTGCACGCACGCAGGAGCTAGTAGCCTATGAACACAGTGACTGAGTGTCCTAGACTCCTAGTACAGTAAGAGTAAGTAGTAACAGTAAGTAGAACTAACTAATTACAATAATCAATCAGCGATCAGAAGGAAATGGAGTGTGGGTGGTGTGTGTACACTCAGACAGTGAGTGACCGCACGCAGGAGCTAGTAGCCTATGAACACAGTGACTGAGTGTCCTAGACTCCTAGTACAGTAAGAGTAAGTAGTAACAGTAAGTAGAACTAACTAATTACAATAATCAATCAGCGATCAGAAGGAAATGGAGTGTGGGTGGTGTGTGTACACTCAGACAGTGAGTGACCGCACGCAGGAGCTAGTAGCCTATGAACACAGTGACTGAGTGTCCTAGACTCCTAGTACAGTAAGAGTAAGTAGTAACAGTAAGTAGAACTAACTAATTACAATAATCAATCAGCGATCAGAAGGAAATGGAGTGTGGGTGGTGTGTGTACACTCAGACAGTGAGTGACCGCACGCAGGAGCTAGTAGCCTATGAACACAGTGACTGAGTGTCCTAGACTCCTAGTACAGTAAGAGTAAGTAGTAACAGTAAGTAGAACTAACTAATTACAATAATCAATCAGCGATCAGAAGGAAATGGAGTGTGGGTGGTGTGTGTACACTCAGACAGTGAGTGACCGCACGCAGGAGCTAGTAGCCTATGAACACAGTGACTGAGTGTCCTAGACTCCTAGTACAGTAAGAGTAAGTAGTAACAGTAAGTAGAACTAACTAATTACAATAATCAATCAGCGATCAGAAGGAAATGGAGTGTGGGTGGTGTGTGTACACTCAGACAGTGAGTGACCGCACGCAGGAGCTAGTAGCCTATGAACACAGTGACTGAGTGTCCTAGACTCCTAGTACAGTAAGAGTAAGTAGTAACAGTAAGTAGAACTAACTAATTACAATAATCAATCAGCGATCAGAAGGAAATGGAGTGTGGGTGGTGTGTGTACACTCAGACAGTGAGTGACCGCACGCAGGAGCTAGTAGCCTATGAACACAGTGACTGAGTGTCCTAGACTCCTAGTACAGTAAGAGTAAGTAGTAACAGTAAGTAGAACTAACTAATTACAATAATCAATCAGCGATCAGAAGGAAATGGAGTGTGGGTGGTGTGTGTACACTCAGACAGTGAGTGACCGCACGCAGGAGCTAGTAGCCTATGAACACAGTGACTGAGTGTCCTAGACTCCTAGTACAGTAAGAGTAAGTAGTAACAGTAAGTAGAACTAACTAATTACAATAATCAATCAGCGATCAGAAGGAAATGGAGTGTGGGTGGTGTGTGTACACTCAGACAGTGAGTGACCGCACGCAGGAGCTAGTAGCCTATGAACACAGTGACTGAGTGTCCTAGACTCCTAGTACAGTAAGAGTAAGTAGTAACAGTAAGTAGAACTAACTAATTACAATAATCAATCAGCGATCAGAAGGAAATGGAGTGTGGGTGGTGTGTGTACACTCAGACAGTGAGTGACCGCACGCAGGAGCTAGTAGCCTATGAACACAGTGACTGAGTGTCCTAGACTCCTAGTACAGTAAGAGTAAGTAGTAACAGTAAGTAGAACTAACTAATTACAATAATCAATCAGCGATCAGAAGGAAATGGAGTGTGGGTGGTGTGTGTACACTCAGACAGTGAGTGACCGCACGCAGGAGCTAGTAGCCTATGAACACAGTGACTGAGTGTCCTAGACTCCTAGTACAGTAAGAGTAAGTAGTAACAGTAAGTAGAACTAACTAATTACAATAATCAATCAGCGATCAGAAGGAAATGGAGTGTGGGTGGTGTGTGTACACTCAGACAGTGAGTGACCGCACGCAGGAGCTAGTAGCCTATGAACACAGTGACTGTCTGACTGAGTGTCCTAGACTCCTAGTACAGTAAGAGTAAGTAGTAACAGTAAGTACAACTAACTAACAATAATCTATCAGTAATCAGAAGGAAATAGAGTGTGTGTACACACAGACAGTGAGTGAGTGCACACACGCAGGAGCTAGCTAGTAGCCTATAAACAGTGACAGTCAGTGAGTGTCCTACTCCTAGTACAGTATAACTACAATACTATTAGTAAAGGACAGCAGAAATACTGGTATAGATGAGAGAAATAAACAGAGGACAGCTGCCCACAGAGGCAAGGCCCCCCTGAGGCCTAAACCTGTAAGCTTGCAGCAGCTGCCTGTCTCTAATGTAACACACAAGCTACTAACTAAAATACAATGTCTATCTAACTAACAACAATATAGGTGTATATGGCAGGTGTAGGTGAGCAAAAACGCTAGGTAAATGATCACAATAGAGCACTTGCTAAGCCAAAGCACAAAGGAGCAACTCTCTCTCTGTACAAGTCTCAGGCAAGCATGGAGAAACGTAACATGGCGTCCGCTATTTATAGGGTAGGGGCTGGCCAGGGTCCCCCTCTGTGATTGGCTGCCGTCAGAGGGCCTGGGAGCCCTCTGATTGGCTCTAAGGACATCAATCTGGGCTATGACGCTATTCGAGCTCGGTACCGAGCTCGAATAGCGCCGGGTTGCTCGAATAGCTCGAATAGTGAATGGGCTATTCGAGTGTACTCGGATAGCCCATTCGAATAGCTCCAGCTATTCGGAGCTCGAATACCGAGCTCGAATAGCTGAAAAAGAGCTCGAATATTCGAGCTACTCGAATATTCGAGCTCTGCTGAGCACCACTGCTCACAGCTCCTGTCACCTCTGAATGCTGATTGACAGCAGTCTGAGGTGACAGATGAGCTGGGAGGGAGAAAGCAACTTTGTTTACTGACACTACAGGACAGATCATTGTTACTGGCTTGTAACAATGATCTGCCTTGTTACTGGCACTTGATTGGCCCAGGGACCATGTGATTCCCTGGTCCAATCACCAAGCCGCGGGACCCGACGTGCGCGCGCAGCGGGAGCGCGCCCGCTCGCACACAGCAGCAGAGTTACAATGTAACTTATTAAAACGTCCTGTTGCCATTAATAGCGGCGAACATGACGTTTTAATGCGTTACATTGTCCCTAAATGGTTAAGGGGGTTCCGAACCGTCCGCCATTTTTTCCAGGTGCCGCTTTTGACTGTATGCTACTGTACCTGTCACTGTCATTAATGTCTGTGTCAATGATGTGAAGAATGTCAATTATTGTAATGCAAATGCTGTGCCTGTACTAGCAGTCACCCAGAGTGCTGCAAGGGTTGTAGGCTCAGTGCCGAACTCCTCGTTCAGTACTGACCCCAGCGATGAGAACTTTCAGCCGCTGGCCTCATGTGACATGAGCCAGCTGGCTGAAACTGAACGTGCTGCAAGGGTTGTGGGCTCAGTGCCGGACTTTTCGTTCAGTGCTGACCCCAGCAGTGGGAACTTTCAGCCGCTGACTTCATGTGACCTGAGCCAGCTGGCTGAAACTAACAGTGCTGTATTCACAGCAGCGCTACAAAGTGACCCAAGCCTGGAGGCGCTAAGGCAGCAAGCCTCTGAGCCCCTCGCAGATGGGATTGCTTTCAAGGTGTACCGGGAGGGGGGGAAATTGTACAGTGAGTCTGTGCCATCCACCGCTGGCAGGGTTGCTCTCCAAAGTCACGAATTCGAATAGTACCCATGATCACGGGTAGATTTTCATGCCGAATTCGAATAGTTATCCTGCTCCCGAATTCGAAGTCGAATTTTCCCGAGTAGTGCTCTCGAATTGGGCCGTGATCACGGGTTTTAACAATCAGAAGGCCCCTAGTCGAGGCACTAGCAACCAATCAGAGGAGGGGAGCCTGACCCTCCCCTCCTCTATATAAGGCGGCGGCCATGTTGCGGAGGCCGTCCTTGCTGTGTGACTGAGCGGTACTGAGAGCATCTCCAGTGCTGCTGCGTGTCTGAGCAAGTGCTTTTCACCTGTTAAACCTAGCGATTTACATCCTAACCACATTCTAAACCCATATATTATATTGCTGTATAGATAGCTAGTGATTTAATTGTTATAGTTCAGTCAGCTAGTGTAGTGTATACTGTATACTGTGCTAGGCTAGTGTTAGGTCTGTGTGCAGGCTAGGCCTGCTAGCCTAGGTAGCCTTAGCCTACTACTAGCTTAGGTAGGTTAGGGATTATAGTTAGTTAGTACAATTTTACTTAATTTCTACTGTTAGTCTGTGAGTTTATTAGCTTCAGTACTGTGTTACTTACTGTACAGGCCAGCATCTGTTGTGATCTGTGACTGCCTGTCTGTCACATCTCTGCCTGACCCTATTGATTGCGTCCGTGTGTGACAGACTTTGATTTTCACTGTCGGTCACACGCGTTAGTTATCGACTACTAGTCTACTACACTACTACTACTACTAGGTATTATAGTTAGTTGTTATTTACCTACGTACTACTTTACTTAATTTCTACTGTTAGAAATGTTCTACTGTTAGTCGTTGAGTTTATTAGCTTCAGTACTGTATAAGTTACTGTACAGGCCAGCATCTGTTGTGATCTGTGACTGCCTGTCACATCTCTGCCTGACCCTATTGATTGCGTCCGTGTGTGACAGACTTTGATTGCCACTGTCAGTCACGCAAGTTAGTTATCGACTACTGTAGACTACACTACTAGTACTGTCTGTCTACTAGTATTTAAAAAAAAACAAAAAACACCTTTCTTTGTTTTTTGGCTATAGTGACTATATGAAGGAGAAGGACAGTGGCGCAGGCAGTGGTCAGAGCCAGACAGCCACTGCACAGACTTCAGCAGCAGCAGCATTCAACCCTCCTGCTCATCCAGCATCAGCAGCAAGAGCACAGAAAGTCACTGCTTCCCTCCCCCCCCCCCCCCCCCCCCCCGGGCAGCCAGTCCTCAGTGGCCTCATCTTCTCCCTCCACAGTGGCCTCCTCATTCTCCCGTGCAGGCAAACGCCACCAGACCCTGCTCAGTGAGTCTTTTCCCGGTATGACCAAGGTTCTGCCTCCCACCAACAGGCGCATCCGGGTGCTTGCCCGGGCCATGTGCTCCCAGCTCATGCCATACTCCTTTGTGCAGGAGGGGAGTGACATGAGAATGCCCCTGCAGTATGGGATTCCGGAGTGGCAAATCCCCAGCCGCCACTACTTCTCCCGCACGGCGATCTGAGCACTGCACCGGTTTGCTATGGCGAACGTGGGCCGCTCCCTCGATCACGCCCTGAGTGAGCGGATCCACATCACTATGGACTCTTGGAGCAGCCGTTTTAGGGACCGCTAACTGTCCTTCACGGCTCACTGGGTCAGCCTGGTGGAATGCGCCAGCGAGGAAGCAGCAGGTCCATCCGCGGGCGCATCAGCAGCAGCAACGGCACCAGTTGTCTACTATGTGGTGCCACCACGCAGGGTCAGGGGAGAAGCAGGAGCTCCCGCCGCCAAGTGACCCCGCATCAACAGCAGCCTTAAGGCCCGCCACTGCCAAGCGCTGCTGGAGATGAGAAGCCTGAGGAAAAACAGCCTGACAGCAGCCAACGTGCTCCGCTACCTGAGGGAGCAGAAGAAGACGTGGCTGACCCCCAGAGGCCTGAGAGTCGGACTGGTGGTGTCCGACAATGCGGCAAACCTGCTGGCTGCCATCAGCAGGGGAGACTTGAGCCACGTCCCCTGCTTGGCCCATGTCCTGAACCTGGTGGTTCATCCGCACCTACTAGGGGATGGATGATCTGTTGGAAACGGCTCAGAAAATTGTTTGCAGTTTCCGGCGCTCAGCCGCTGCCGCAGCAAACCTGGCCGACATTCAGCAGCACGAGGGCCTGCCACGACACCGGCTAGTGATCGATGTGGCAACTCGCTGGAATTCCACCCTGGCGATGTTGGATCGGCTGGTTGAGCAGAGGAGGGCTGTCCACCGCTACATCGTTGAGGCCACTGTTGCCGGCACCACCAAACTCCAGCTCATCTCCAACGTGCAGTGGGGGCAGATGCAGCAGGTCTGCTTGGTGTTGGCTCCCTTCCTGCAGGGAACCAACCTGGTGAGCGAGGAACGGGCATCCCTCTGTCAGTGGATGCCCTTTGTTTGTCTGCTGGACAGGGCACTGTGTGATTTGATGGATGTGCGAGAGGAGGCCCTGAAGCAGCTGGAACAGCAGCCAACTGCGCAGTCCACTTCTGTGCAGGAATTTGAGTTGTTGGAGGAGGAGTAGGAGGAGTTGGAGGTGCTGGATGTTGCTGTTGAGGGGGAACAGCAAAGCGCAGTAGCAGTGGTGAGAGGGTGGAGAGAGGAGGAAGAGGCTCAGGGGCCAGAGGAGGACGACAGCGAACTTGAGGCCACTGACCCTGATGTCTCTGCTGGATGGACCGCCCTGTTCACCATGGCAAAGCACATGCTGTGGTGCCTGCGCACAGACCACAGGGTTAAGCAGATGCAAGCGAGGGAGGACGCCTGCATCAGCATGATCCTGGACCCACGTCTGAGGGGGAGGGTGGCTCAGTTCCTGCCTGCTGGAGACCGTGAGCAGCGAACAAGGGAGTTGCAGGAGATCCTTGTTCGGCAATTGGAGGAAGCCTTCCCCCAGCCTTCCACCCCCTCTGTCCCTGTCCAGCCAGCACAGCAGCCGGTGCCTGCAGTCAGCAGCAGCAGCAGCATCAGGTGCCCAGGAGACCTGTGGGCCTTGACAAAGGCACTCCACCTGATTGCAGAGCAGTTGAGAGAGGAGGTGCGTGCAGCAGCATCCTCCTCTCAAAGTCACAGGCAGCGCCTGACCCGGATGGTGGGTGACTACATGGGGTCCTTCTGTGGGCTTGACACCAGCGACAAGGAGCCTGTGGACCCCTTGGAGTACTGGGTCGAGCGCATGCAGATGTGGAGTGAGCTGGCGCAGTACGCCCTGAAAGTCCTGTCTTGCCCCCTTCCAGTGTGCTGTCAGAGAGGTGCTTCAGTGCGGCCGGTGGCATGGTCACGGAGAAGCGCTCTCGTCTGTCCACAGAGTCCGTGGACAGACTAACATTCCTGAAGATTAACCAGGCCTGGATTGAAGGCACGTTCCACGCACGTGTTGTCGGCGACAGGACGACATGAGGTGCCTGGGAATCATTTTTTAACATCATCAACCTTCAGTCCCCTGCAAATTTGGCCTGGTTTTTCTTTAGGTGCTGTGGTACCACCGCTAGGTGCCATGGCCTTGGCTGCCTGCTGCCATGTATGTCCTTCTGCTTCTGCATTAAACCTCGTGTCTGTGTTCCCACCACCACCACCAGGGTCCACTCCGTTATGCGCTGCTGGCTGCCACTAGCTTTTTAACACACCCTTAAAATAGCTACTATTTCTGTATTTGTGCAAAAAAATGTATGAGGTGTCTGGGTTGAAAGCTGTGCTGTCCCAGTTGTGTATTGGACACAATGTGGGCTTCATGACTGCTGTCTGGAACCTCCTGCTGTTGGTTTTTATTATTACAGCCGTGGTACCAACGCTAGGGAACATGACCCGTTACATTTCCTGCTGCCACACATCACTCCTCCTCCTCCTGTTGCTGTAATTAACCTCTTGCTGTCTGTGTTACCACCGCCAGGATCCACAGAATTAAGCGCTGCTGTCATGTGCCATAGCTATTACGCCACTACAATAGCTACATTTAAAAATATATATATATATATTCTGAGGTGTCTGGGTTGAAAACTGTGCTGTCCCAGTTGTGTATTGGACACAATGTGGGCTTCACAACTGCTGTCCAGAACCTCCTGCTGTATGGTGTTTATTACAGCCGTGGTACCAACGCTAGGAACCATGGCCCGTTACACTGCCTGCTGCCACACATCCCTCCTCCTCCTCCTCCTGCTGCTGCTGCTGCTGTATTTAACCTCCTGCTGTCTGTGTTCCCACCGCTAGGGTCCACAAACTTATGCGCTGCTGTCATGCGTCATAGCTATTATGCCACTACAATAGCTACATTTAAAAAAATATATATATATTCTGAGGTGTCTGGGTTGAAAACTGTGCTGTCCCAGTTGTGTATTGGACACAATGTGGGCTTCACGGCTGCTGTCCGGAACCTCCTGCTGTATGGTGTTTATTATTACAGCCGTGGTACCAACGCTAGGCATTGCATGCTGCCACACTTCACTCCTCCTCCTGCTGCCACATTTCACCTCCTGCTGTCTGTGTTCCCAACGCCAGGGTCTGCAGAATTATGCGCTGCTGCCATGCACCACTAGCTATTATTACGCTACAAATTTAGCTATGCTGTTGAAGAACAAATTTTACAACAGTTCAGTTCTGTAAGGGAACAAAACATTAAGTTGGGAACAAGAAGAAGAATATGAACACAAAAAAAAGAGGAAAAAGAGGAAGAGGAGGAAGAGGAAGAAGAAGAAGAAAGTTTTCCATTTTTTTTAATTACACCTATTTAATAGTGATTTCCCTTTAAAAAAAAATAGCTTCAAGGCCATCCGAATTCGTGATCACGAATTCGGGGTAATACCCGAATTCAATTATCGATCACAGACCGAATTTGAATCAAATTCTACTGGTCATGATCATGGCCGAACCTGAATTTGAACCCGAATTTGAGCCGGACCAGATTTCGAATGTACTCGAATCGAATTTCGGTACATTGAGTATCACTGACCGCTGGTAGACCACATGAGAATACCAAATGGCTTGTGGTCCCGAGTGCGTTCAGTAGAACGCACACAGGGGTCACTAACAAGAAAAAAATACATATATCCAGGCACATCGCCTAGTTAACTAGAGGCGATGTGCCTGGATATATGTATTTTTTTCTTGTTACTGACCCCTGTGGCTAGGGTCTAATTCAGTGCACTCCCTCCTTCCCCTGTATGTGTTCGTCAGCATGCACACAGCTTATGCTGGTGTATGTACATGGTGCACATGGATACATTACGTTAGCTCCCTTGTGCGATGGATACATTACATACATAGATACATAGAAGATTTTATTTTTTGTCACAAGTTAGCGGAAAATGACACTTTGTGAAAAAAAACAATAAAAATCAATTTCCGCTAACTTGTGACAAAAAATAAAATCTTCTATGAACTCACCGTACTACTAACAGAATACCTTGGGGTGTCTTCTTTCTAAAATGGAGTCATTTGTGGGGTTCCTATACTGTCCTGTCATTTTAGGGGCCCTAAACCGTGAGGAGTAGTCTTGAAACGAAATTTCTCAAAATGACCTGTGAAATCCTAAAGGTACTCATTGGACTTTGGGCCCCTTAGCGCAGTTAGGGTGCAAAAAAGTGCCACACATGTGGTATCGACGTACTCAGGAGAAGTAGTACAATGTGTTTTGGGGTGTATTTTTACACATACCCATGCTGGGTGGGAGAAATAACTCTGTAAATGGACAATTGTGTGTAAAAAAATCAAAAGATTGTCATTTACAGAGGTATTTCTCCCACCCAGCATGGGTATGTGTAAAAATACACCCCAAAACACATTATAATACATCTCCCGAGTACGGCGATACCACATGATTGGCACTTTTTTGCAGCCTAACTGCGCTAAGGGGCCCAAAGTCCAATGAGTACCTTTAGGATTTCACAGGTCATTTTTGTTTCAAGACTACTCCTCACGGTTTAGGGCCCCTAAAATGCCAGGGCAGTATAGGAACCCCACTAATGACCCCATTTTAGAAAGAAGACACCCCAAGGTATTCCGTTAGGAGTATGGTGAGTTCATAGAAGTTTTTATTTTTTTGTCACAAGTTAGCGGAAATTGATTTTAATTGTTTTTTTCCACAAAGTGTCATTTTCCGCTAACTTGTGACAAAAAATAAAATCTTCTATGAAATCACCATACTCCTAACGCAATACGTTTGGGTGTCTTCTTTCTAGAATGGGGTCATTTGTGGGGTTCCTATACTGCCCTGGCATTTTAGGGGCCCTAAACCGTGAGGAGTAGTCTTGAAACAAAAATGACCTGTGAAATCCTAAAGGTACTCATTGGACTTTGGGCCCCTTAGCGCAGTTAGGCTGCAAAAAAGTGCCAATCATGTGGTATCGCCGTACTCGGGAGATGTAGTATAATGTGTTTTGGGGTGTATTTTTACACATACCCATGCTGGGTGGGAGAAATACCTCTGTAAATGACAATTGTTTGATTTTTTTTTACACACAATTGTCCATTTACAGAGAGATTTCTCCCACCCAGCATGAGTATGTGTAAAAATACACCCCAAAACACATTATACTACTTCTCCTGAGTACGGCGATACCACATGTGTGACACTTTTTTGCAGCCTAGGTGCGCTAAGGGGCCCAACGTCCTAATCACAGGTCATTTTGAGGCATTTGTTTTCTAGACTACTCCTCACGGTTTAGGGCCCCTAAAATGCCAGGGCAGTATAGGAACCCCACAAGTGACCCCATTTTAGAAAGAAGACACCCCAAGGTATTCCGTTAGGTGTATGGCGAGTTCATAGAAGATTTTATTTTTTGTCACAAGTTAGTGAAAAATGACACTTTGTGAAAAAAAAAAAAATCAATTTCCGCTAACTTTTGACAAAAAATAAAATCTTCTATGAACTCGTCATACACCTAACAGAATACATTGGGGTGTCTTTTTTCTAAAATGGGGTCCGTTTCTGGGGTTCCTATACCGCCCTGGCATTTTACGGGCCCAAAACTGTGAGTAGTCTGGAAACCAAATGTCTCAAAATGACTGTTCAGGGGTATAAGCATCTGCAAATTTTGATAACAGGTGGTCTATGAGGGGGCGAATTTTGTGGAACCGGTCATATGCAGGGTGGCCTTTTAGATGACAGGTTGTATTGGGCCTGATCTGATGGATAGGAGTGCTAGGGGGGTGACAGGAGGTGATTGATGGGTGTCTCAGGGGGTGGTTAGAGGGGAAAATAGATGCAATCAATGCACTGGGGAGGTGATCGGAAGGGGGTCTGAGGGGGATCTGAGGGTTTGGCCGAGTGATCAGGAGCCCACACGGGGCAAATTAGGGCCTGATCTGATGGGTAGGTGTGCTAGGGGGTGACAGGAGGTGATTGATGGGTGTCTCAAGGTGTGATTAGAGGGGGGAATAGATGCAAGAAATGCACTGGCGAGGTGATCAGGGCTGGGGCCTGAGGGCATTCTGAGGGTGTGGGCGGGTGATTGAGTGCCCTAGGGGCAGATAGGGGTCTAATCTGATAGGTAGCAGTGACAGGGGGTGATTGATGGGTAATTAGTGGGTGTTTAGGGTAGAGAACAGATATAAACACTGCCCTTGGGAGGTGATCTGACGTCGGATCTGCGGGCGAACTATTGGTGTGGGTGGGTGATCAGATTGCCCGCAAGGGGCAGGTTAGGGGCTGATTGATGAGTGGCAGTGCCAGGGGGTGATTGATGGGTGGCAGTGCCAGGGGGTGATTGATGGGTGGCAGTGACAGGGGGTGATTGACAGGTGATCAGTGGGTTATTACAGGGAAGAACAGATGTAACTAATGCACTGGCGAATTGATAAGGGGGGATCTGAGGGCAATCTGAGCGTGTAGGCCCACAAGGGGCAGATGAGGGTCTGATCTGATGGGTAACAGTGACAGGTGGTGATAGGGGGTGATTGATGGGTAATTAGTGGGTGTTTAGAGGAGACAATAGATGTAAACACTGCGCTTGGGTGGTGATCTGATGTTGGATCTGCGGGCGATCTATTGGTGTGGGTGGGTGATCAGATTGCCCGCAAGGGGCAGGTTAGGGGCTGATTTATGGGTGGCAGTGACAGGGGGTGATTGATGGGTGGCAGTGACAGGCGGTGATTGATGGGTGATTGACAGGTGATCAGTGGGTTATAACAGGGAAGGACAGATGTAAATAATGCCCTGGCGAATTGATAAGGGGGGTCTGAGGGCAATCTGAGCGTGTAGGCGGGTGATTGGGTGCCCGCAAGGGGCAGATGAGGGTCTGATCTGATGGGTAACAGTGACAGGTGGTGATAGGGGGTGATTGATGGGTAATTAGTGGGTGTTTAGGGTAGAGAATAGATGTAAACACTGCGTTTGGGTGGTGATCTGATGTCGGATCTGCGGGCGATCTATTGGTGTGGGTGGGTGATCAGATTGCCCGCAAGGGGCAGGTTAGGGGCTGATTGATGGGTGGCAGTGACAGGGGGTGATTGATGGGTGGCAGTGACAGGGGGTGATTGATAGGTGATTGACAGGTGATCAGTGGGTTATTACAGGGAAGAACAGATGTAAATATTGCACTGGCGAATTGATAAGGGGGGGTCTGAGGGCAATCTAAGCGTGTAGGCGGGTGATTGGGTGCCCGCAAGGGGCAGATTAGGGTCTGATCTGATGGGTAACAGTGACAGGTGGTGATAGGGGGTGATTGATGGGTGATTGATGGGTAATTAGTGGGTGTTTAGAGGAGAGAATAGATGTAAACACTGTGTTTAGGTGGTGATCTGATGTCGGATCTGCGGGCGATCTATTGGTGTGGGTGGGTGATCAGATTGCCCGCAAGGGGCAGGTTAGGGGCTGATTGATGGGTGGCAGTGACAGGGGGTGATTGACGGGTGATTGACAGGTGATTGACAGGTGATCAGGGGGGATAGATGCATACAGTACACGGGGGGGGGGGTCTGGGGAGAATCTGAGGGGTGGGGGGGTGATCAGGAGGGGGCAGTGGGCAGGGGGGGAGATAAAAAAAAATAGCGTTGACAGATAGTGACAGGGAGTGATTGATGGGTGATTAGGGGGGTGATTGGGTGCAAACAGGGGTCTGGGGGGTGGGCAGGGGGGGGGGTCTGAGGGGTGCTGTGGGCGATCTGGGGCGGGGGGAGGGAAATCAGTGTGCTTGGGTGCAGACTAGGGTGGCTGCAGCCTGCCCTGGTGGTCCCTCGGACATTGGGACCACCAGGGCAGGAGGCAGCCTGTATAATACACTTTGTAAACATTACAAAGTGTATTATACACTTTGTATGCGGCGATCGCGGGGTTAACATCCCGCCGGCGCTTCCGTATAGCCTGGCGGGATGTTGCGGCGGGCGAGCGGTGACAGGCGCCGGCGGAGGATCGCGTCACGTATGACGCGATCGCTCCGCCCATGCCCTTAGAAGGACCACCGCCTCTGTGGGTGAGCCGGTCCTTCAGGGCTCCACTTCCCGGCCGCCCCTGTGCGTTAGGCGGTCGGGAAGTGGTTAACACTGAGGTGGTGCTGTAAATTTACTGCACCCCACTGCAGACTAATGCTAATCTATGGGGGAGTTCACACTCCCCACGCTGAGCCGGAAGTGCCCTATCTTATGCGAGCACATACCTAAGTTCCCACGGCTCCTGCGGCGATCTGCATTGGGGCGGAAGTCGTGTAAGTCTATGGTAACGTGTGCACTTTGTAAAAAACCAGACGCAATTATCTGCATTGCACATGCACGGAAGTGTACTTTATAAACACGCTTCCATGCATGTCATTGATTGCGTCACTTCCTGCTTGGCCACATGCCACATAGTAATGGGGAGAAGTAAGAAGGGTTTGTTTCTGGCGGTGTGGTGCGGCTGCTACGCTGCCAAAAAATGGCAGCCTCTCACTACAGTTGTTATTTAACTCCACAGCTCTGTCTTTGGCTGCTGTGTACAGTGATATGCTTCACACTCACCCTGAAGCTACATTCACAGGTCCTAACATTAGCACAGATAAAACACACCTGGCCAAAAGCTAAAATGACCACATAGATAAATGAAGAAGCAAGATAAAACATAAGCTAACATATACCAGTCCCTACAGAGTGACCATTCCAAGGGAAGTAGAAGGAGCCAGCTCGGATGTTCAATGTCATTTTGGTAAGGGAGAGAGGGGATTGTCTTTTTATGGAGTTGAAGTTGTCAGGGCCAGATCTAGGTGGATCGCCAGGGGTAAAGATCTGCGGCAAATGCCCTAGATCTATAATGGGGTGCCAGGGATATTAGACCCTGAACCCACCCGGATCTCCCATGACAGAGTTAGCACAGCAGGTGTAACTATATAGCTGTAGAGAAGTTGCGATCAAATTTTGGGTTCGCAAATCGCGAACTCAAACTTCTGAGAAAGTTTGAGTTCGCCATAGACTTCAATGGGCAGGAGAATTTAGAAGCATACAGAGACTCTTTCTGGCCACAAAAGTGATAGAAAACTTGCTATACATTGTGTGTGCTTTTGGCTATAGAAAGCCATGAAAGTAGTTATTAGTGGCTAATGATATACTGTATATACATTTGCAGAGATAGGTCAAGAGGTAATTGCCCTCAGCATGAGTGTCCACAGAGACGCGTACTCTCTGTTTGTAGTAGTACAGTGCATGGAAGTAAAGGTAAGGAAGCGCTGCCTGGATGGGTGAGGAAGAGAGATTTAGCTGCAGCCAGTGGTCAAGACTCGGGCATTTGAAGAATGTGTGAAGGAATGCAGCAATGTTCCTATCTATGCTGTCTTTCTCTCTGTCTGTGTGTGTGTGTGTGTGTGTGTGTGTGTGTGTGTGTGTGTGTGTGTGTGTGTGTGTGTGTGTGTGTGTGTGTGTGTGTGGTGTGTGTGTGGTGTGTGTGTGGTGTGTGTGTGGTGTGTGTGTGGTGTGTGTGTGGTGTGTGTGTGTGGTGTGTGGTGTGTGTGTGTGTGGTGTGTGTGGTGTGTGTGTGTGGTGTGTGGGTGTGTGGGTGTGTGGGTGTGTGTGTGTGTGTGTGTGTGTGTGTGTGTGTGTGTGTGTGTGTGTGTGTGTGTGTGTGTGTCACCAACTGTAATCCTTTACTACTTTATGCGCTACAATGCGGGTAAAAAGAATACAACTAAAACATTCATCTGAAATATTTTTTTTCTATAAAGAAAATATTATCCATTAACCTTTAGTTCACTATAATGCACCTACAAAGAATGCAATAATAAAGCTGCAATCCATTACTCTTTTGTCTACTAACATTTGGATACAAAAAATTCAGCAATTGAAGCATACATTTGTGTCCTTACCTTCTTTCTCAAACACTATTATATAAAAGGATTTCAGTGCATAGCGCTACTATTTTAGGGTTTTAATAACTATCACAATACAATACATGTTATTGCAAATATTTTTCAGAGATAGTTTTGACAAGATTAAAGTTAAATTGTTGTGTCATTGCTTGAAAAATGTACCACTACAGTACATAAACAATGACGCGTGTCCTAATGAGCATCTTTCCCTAATACCGTTCAACTATAAATAATAAGCCGTTACATTCAAACATGAAAGATTAAATGTAAGATTACATAAGCACTGCAATTGTGTTATTCAGCCACAATAAAAATAACACTTTATTTGCGCCCATTTCCTATAACAACTATAAGCCATTCATGCCTGATTCCACTCAGCCGTAATATAAAATACACGTTATTCGTGCATTTTAACTTGCGGCTCTTTCACATGTACATAAATGGATGATAGTAGCACAGAAGTTTCTGTATAAAATTTCATTTTCCGTCAAAAATGGAGTACTATACACATCGCTCCACACACTGTAAGCAAATGGACATTCTGTAGTCATTTCAAGCAATAAACAATAATTATCCACATTCATAAATAAAAAAAACAAACATTCTACAGTTAAAAGAAATATTACAAAATAATGATACATTTTCAAGAATACAAGAATTCAAAAGTAAATCCATACCTTGATATACTCCACCATTAATTCAGACACAATGGCCTGACCCATTTTAGGAATGATTTGACCCAGTGCCTGCAGAGATATCGCGGCAGTGAACTTTAGGTCCGCATAGGAAAGACCTGTTGCCAGAAACTGAAGGGTCACTGCTAGCCTCTGTTCTGTAATGGCTACTCGCATCAATGTCCTTCTTTGTAATCCTCAGCCATATTCTTTCCAGCAACTCTTTCGAAGTTTGCATGGGACATCCGCATATAATTCCAGAAGTCGTCTGGGTTGTTTTCCTGCAACTCCCGAATAAGCCCCATGTGATCCAGGTCATCTGGTTTCAGTAGCCAAGCTTTTACCCACTCTCTCCTCGCTGTCTTTGAATCATTGTTTTTCCTAGATCTTCTCAAAGTTGCCGCCATCAGCATGAGGCCCATACGGGTACGTTGATGATCTTCCTCAGATTATAGCCATGATTCCACAGCTGCTCCCACAACTTGCTATGCTTCAACAACTGTGTCAAAATGGCGAATGACCCATTCGCATTTACGATCAGCCATTTGCTCGTGGAGTGTACTGCACAGGCACAGTAGTTCTGCGCCTGCGCAGTACACTCCACACCACGCGAGGTCTGCCTCTGCACCGGCGGGACCTCGGGTCGGTGGCTGGGAGTGGAGCTGCTGCGAGATAGATGTCGGCTACAAGGGGCTGGAGGAAGCCCTTATGCTGGGAATACACAGTTAGATTTGTCCGATACCCCGCCGGATCGATTCCGTGCTCGATACCGGCGGGCAGAACAAAAGAATAAACGAGCGGAAGATAAGAAGCCAGCTGCGGGGACGAGTGGTAATCGATCCAGGCGCCTGCGGGGGCGAGCAGGGACGCGCCAGAATCTATCGTGCGCCTCAATTATACCGTATATTCCCAGCATAAAAAGTAAATGTAATTTTTTTTAATCTTCCTGGATATTCCCTTTAAGATAAAACTAAACGTTTCATATGTAGAAGCAATGTAAGATCAAAAACAAGATTTCATGATTATAACATATCTTATACAACCTGGATACAGATAAAAATGATAATAATGCCTTACCAGAACTACAGCAGAGAACCATTGATTGGCTGCAAAGTTTCCCATAGTAAGATCGTATTCTTTGCTTCCTGCTTTCTTCACCTTTGACTACACAGAGTATGAGCTTTTACAAAAGCTATTTTTACTTAAATATGACTGCTTCTTTGTTTAGCATGCAGCGTAATAACAAATAGTCAACGCCTCTTCTTGGCAGGTGAAATTCCAGTGTTATTCATCCAGGAAATAATCAGTGTTTATTACACGTCCCTTCCTTCCAAACTGTTGCAACAATCTGAGGCTAGTCCAACCCTAATTTGATTGCAGAACTGGTTTAGATCAGCAGTGAATCATTTAACATTAACAATTGAAAAAAATAATAATCTGATTTTACACAACAGCTATAAAATGTACACGATTAAAGTAGACCTGAACTCAGAACTTCCTCTCTGCTCTAAAGGATACAGCATAATAACCTTTGAAGAAAAACATTTATTTGTTACAACTGATTCCATTCCTACAGTAAATCTGCACTGTTTCTACTTCCTGTTTTCATGGAAGCAGACACATTGCTAACATCCAATGCTTTCAAATGAGCATATCTGCCTTAACTGCTGTGGAAGTCAGCTGACCCACGGGAAAGATCAAATTACAACTTGTGATTAGACACAGATGAGGGGAATTAGACAGGGTAAACTCTCTAAATACATGCATGGTGCATTTATCTATGTTTTCCTTATGTCCTGTGCAAGAGTTCAGGTGCACTTTAAGGTTTATTCATGGCTTATTCCCTGGTGACTCCATGTCAGCATACTACTGGGGCAATCCCGCCTCCCAATGCCCCAATAGGACGTCCCAAGATGTTAACCACTTTACCCCCAGCGGTACGGATTTCTCTGTCCCTTTTTCCACCCTGTTAACACCAAGGAACAGAGAAATCCGTACCTGACGCCGCTCCCACCACTGTCCGCGCCCCCGCGCTCTTGCACGCCGCCGCCCGCCCGGAGATCAATGAACGGGAAAAACCTTTCCCGTTCATTGATCTCTGCCCCCCTTCAATGATCAGCTGCTTCTACGAGAAGCAGCGATCATTGTGAGAAAAAAAGCCTCCTAACCCTTCCTGCAAGCGTACTTCCTGTATGCTCTCAGGTCGCATAAACAAAAAGTTACTGTGGCCATCCTGTGGCCAAATAGTAAAACTACACCCTAAAGCATTTTTCATATACAAATACATTACTTTTACACTAAAAATTAACTCATTACCTCCTACACTCCCCAATTTATTGTTTTTTGTAATAAAAAAAAATAAAAAATAAATTACAATTAAAAAAAATACATAAATAGTTACCTTAGGGACTGAACTTTTTAAATATTTATGTCAAGAGGGTATAACACTGTTACTTTATAAACTATGGGCTTGTAATTAGGGATGGACGCAAAACTGAAAAAAATGCACCTTTATTTCCAAATAAAATATTGGCGCCAAACATTGTGATAGGGACATAATTTAAACAGTTTTATAACCGGGACAAAAGGGCAAATACATTTCATGGGTTTTAATTACAGTAGCATGCATTTTTTTAAAAACTATAAAGGCCATAAACTGAAAAATAATAAATTTTTTCCCACATTTTTTCCTATTTTCCCATTAAAACACATTTAGAATAAAATAATTCTTGGCATAATGTCCCACCTAAAGAAAGCCTAATTGTGGCAAAAAGAACAAGATATAGTTCATTTCATTGTAATCAGTAATTATAAAGTTATAGACGAATGAATGGAAGGAGCGCTGAAAGGTGAAAATTGCTCTGGTGCTCAAGGGGTAAAACCCCTCAGTTGTGAAGTGGTTAAATAGGCCTACACCATGCTATGATTGCATTCTTTTTTTCGTCCTCGCCTCCAGCTGAGGTGTTCCCTTGATGTATTTTCACCTTACCTCCACCTGTCCTGGTGGGTACCGGCAGGTTTTCTGGACCTTTTTCCTACCGGAGTTCACATCTCAGTTTGCTAAACGCTCCTAAGAGTTGTGAAACCCCTCTCTTGCGCTCTCCAGGGGTATGTATGTTTTATATTTTGAATGTCCTGGCCACTTTAAACATTTAAATAATGTTGTGGCGTTTTCCCTGCAGCTTATATCTTGTTGTTTGTAGATTAGCTTGTTACCTTGTGTCTCTTGTGCCTTGTTAGTCTGTTGGCCCCCATAGATGGTGTTCTCTTCAGAGCGCTCCGCTCTGTTCGGCATTTTTCTGGGTTCTGCTGGTCTCCTAGCGCGCGCGCCACTTCCGGTTTTATGTCATCTATGGGTGGAAGTGGTCTGGCGGCCATTTTGGATGTTGGCAGAGTCCTTGTTAGACGTCCAGCGCATATAAGCAAGACTGTCAGTCGACAGCTTGCTTTCAGAGGGGAAGGCTGTCGCGCTGGATGCTCTGCAGGCTCTGCTAGTCTCAGCTGGACTCTGCTTTCTGCTTGTTGTTAGTAGGTATTGTTTTTTATTATTCATTACTTTTAATACTTTTTTATGGGAATATATATATGTGTATATTTATATATATATATTTGCATACATAGTTGTTTTATACTGTATGTTCAATATATGTATATCTATACATATGTAATGTTCTATAGTGTTTAGTGTACATATTACCTAGTTTTTTGAGGAGCATTTAGTGAAGTTATGTTTTATTATAATTACAGCTGCCTACAATGGGAAAAAGAAAAGTTGAGAGTGCAAAAATAAATAGGTAAGGTTGGTAAGTTTATTTTCACATAATAAAGGTCCATTCATTTGTTGCAGCAGACTAATTATGTCTCTGGATTTTTCACAGATCTGATCGCAAGGATGCAGGATCCTCTTCCAAAGGTCATTCTCATCCAAATACTAGACCCCCAAAGTCTAGATCAAGGTCAAGATCTCCAAATATCAGATATACAAGGAGGATTTATTCCACAACTAGTGATTCTGACTCAAGCCTTGCTCAAAGCACTAGTAAAGCTGCTTCAGCTTCAGGCTCTACTCCTCCAAATGATCAGTGTTGGATTTGCGGTAGACCTTCCCTCAAACACAAAAAAGTGTACGAACTGTGTCATTTCGACATAGCAAGCGAAGATAGAGATGTGACTACACTTATAAGACAAGTTGTTAAAGACACAGTCACAGAAATGAATATAAATCATCCTCCTACTATTTCTGATCCTGCTAAGCAGTGTCCTAGCCACATGTCTTCAGATGAGGTTTCTGTGACTGAGGAAGGTTTTGACTTCTCTCTAGTCCCTATTTTTATTTCCCATATTAAGCAAGCTATTGGATGGAAAGATGATTCTCCTTCTCCTAAGCAAGCTAAAAACGTTAATATAAGTTTCTCAACAAAAGTAAAGTTAATTTTCCTTTAATGGAAGAGATTAAGGAAGTAATTCTATATGAGTGGGAAAAAACGGTTAAAAAACCTCCCTTGAAATATAAATTACAAAAATTATATCCTTTAGCTGAAGAGGATGAAGCTCTCGTCTCAGTATCTCCAATTGTAGATGCATCATTAATGAAAGTTGTGCGTAATGTTACTTTGCCTCTTGGAGATGCTGTCGCTTTCAGAGACGTTATGGACAGACAAATAGACCAGGACATTAAAAGAGCATATCTGTCTTCAGGGGAGGCTTCCAGGGCAGCAATTACTTTAACCTCATTAGCAAAAGCAATAAAAGTGTGGGTTGAAAATGTCCAAAGAGAAGTTCAGACGTCTGCTTATTCAGATCAAGTTGAGATTGCTTTAGATGGTTTAAGATTGTCAGCTGACTTTCTAGGGTCAGCCAGCGTGGACATTATTAGATGGGCAGCTGACCCTACCTCAAAACAGGCTAAACAGACTAAAATTGCTTACGATGGTAAAAATTTGTTTGGGTCCAAGATGGACGATGCCATTACAAGAGTCACAGGGAAAATCTGGGCTCCTCCCTCAGGATCGGAGATTCTTTAAAAATCGGTTTCCTCAAAACAAAAGACAAACTGGGGGTAATAGATTTAGTGAAGCAAGATCTTACATGCCAGGAAAAGCATTTTGTCGCAACTGGAAAAGACCTCAATCTAATTTTCAAAAAATTTACAGAAATACGTCCTCAACTTCTACTCCAAACCTTGCTAAGTCTTTTTGAAGGATTGCCCGTCCAATTATTTCCGGTGGGGGACAGGCTTTCTCACTTCAAGGAAATTTGGGCGGGGAATGTCTCAGATCAGTGGGTAAAAGACGTAGTCTCTTCAGGTCACAGGTGGCAGTTCAGAAGAGTCCCAACAGATCACTTTGTACAAACAACAATTCCAAGAGAAAAAATAAAACGGGAAACAATGATAGACTATATGTCCAATCTCTTAAAACAAAAAGCTACAGTACAGGTTCCAGATTCCCAAAAAGGTACCGGTTTTTATTCTGCGATCTTTTTGGTAAAAAAGAAGTCTGGAGATCTAAGACCTGTTTTAGACCTGAAAAAAACTAAACAAATTTGTATTTCTTCCAAAGTTCAAAATGGAAAGTCTGCAATCCATTCTCTTGGCAATCCAACCAGGGGATTGGATGTGTTCTGTGGATCTTAAGGACGCGTACTTCCATGTACCCGTACATCCGACGTTTCACAAGAATTTACGTTTCGCAGTAGGAGATCTTCATCTTCAATTCGTTTGTCTTCCGTTCGGTCTCTCCACAAGTCCAAGAACGTTTTCAAAAGTGTTGCTCGCGGTTATAGCCTATGTACGGGTACAGGGAGTGCGCGTCCTTTACTATTTAGACGACATAATACTCCTAGCCCACTCGAAAGAAGTTCTACTAGAACACAGAGAGATTCTCATAGGCACTCTGCAAAGATTTGGTTGGACAATAAGTTTCCAAAAAAGCCAGTTGTCTCCGACTCATCAGATGACATTTCTGGGTGCTTCTCTGAACACAATCAAATCTCTACCTCAAGAGAAAGTTGTTTCTCTGCAAACGAAAGTCAATAAATTGCAGTTAGTAAGATCGGTTTCAGCGAAAGTTTGCATGCAGGTCCTAGGTCTCATGTCCTCAACTTTTCTTATTGTGAAGTGGGCTCACTGGAATGTTAGACCGCTTCAGATATCTTTCCTGAATCAATGGGACAAGCAGAGCATGACTCAGGAAATGTATTTGTCAAAAACTGTAAGATCCTCCCTAGGTTGGTGGCTGTCGACAAACAACCTATTAAACTGTCATTCCATTCAACAACCAAGGTGGCAAGTGTTAACAATGGATGCCAGCATGACAGGATAGGGAGCGACATATCAGGAGTTTTTCACCCAAGGTCTTTGGGATTTTCCAGCACAAGAAATGGTTTCCAACATCTTAGAGCTAAAAGCTGTCCTCCATGCTTTATGTCACTTTCTCCCACAGCAAAAAAGGGAAGTCGGTACTGTGCAGAGTGGACAATGTGTCGACAGTGTCTTACATCAAAAAACAAGGGGGTACCCACAGCAAATCCTTGCTGAGAGAACTCTGCCCGATAATGGATTTAGCTCAACGTTTTCTTCAAAACTTATCAGTGGTATACATTCCAGGGAGTCAGAATGTTCAGGTGGATTATTGATCACGGAATCCGATAGACAACAACGAATGGGCACTTCATCCAGAGGCATTCAGGTACATAGTGAAGACTTGGGGTGTTCCGGAGGTGGATCTATTTGCCTCTGCAAGCAATCACAAGCTTCCTCTATACTTTTCAAGGCTCAAAGATCACAAAGTATTAGCAGTGGATGCGCTACTCCAGCCATGGACTTTCACGATTGCGTATGCTTATCCTCCAGTTCCGCTGATTGCCACATTTTTTCTCAAATTAAGAACTCAGAAAATAACAGTATTAACAGCTCTACCATATTGGCCAAAGAGGCCTTGGTTTCCTCTCCTGTTGCAAATGAGTTCTCGGAGTCTGCTTCACTTGCCGAACCTACCGAATCTTCTGTCTCAGGGTTGCATAGTTCATCAAAATCCTGTCCGGTTGAACCTGATGGCATTTGAAAGGTCTAGGCTTCTAGCTTCAGGTTGTTCTATGGAAGTAGTAAAAACTTTACTTAAATCTAAAAAACCTACCACTATCACATCTTATAATAGAGTTTGGGAAGCCTTCAAAACCTTTGCTGTATAATCTGATTTTTCATTCAAAGATTTCTCTGTTTGTCATCTGCCATCTTTTTTACAAAAAGGTCTCTGTAACGATCGGTGTCAGCACGCAGAGAGAATCTGATTATTGGCGATCTGTAGTATCACCAAGAATACAGATATATACCCGATTATTGATGAATTGATGATCTGCAGTATCACCGATAATCCGATATATTGCTAACCTCTGGACACCAGCAAAAGAACACAATAAAGACAGTAATATATCACGGAAGTGTGGAAATATCCACCACACGGCAATTCCTCAGAGGTGTGGTTACCTCTGAATGGGAACCCCATGAGTGAGATCCTCTAACCAGGCAGAGTGAGGAATCTCGACCCCTAGCAGTAATTGTCTGCTTGGGGCAGGCGTCTCGGAGAGGCAAGCCTCAGAGATAACCCTCCAGTGGGAGACATTCCACTGAAGGGAGAAAGGTCAGACAGGCAAGAGTTCAGCAACAGAGATGACGGCAGCAGTACAGGAACGGAAGGCAGAAGAGCAATCAGAAATCAGGCAGAGGTCAGCAACAAGAATCAGATAGGCAAAGGTACAATAATGTAGAGCGAGAGAGTAGTCAAGGATAGCCGAGGTTAAAACACAGATACAATATCAAAATACAATCCTAACTAAGGTGTGAAGTCCTTAGTATCAACACCAGGGCACTGAGTTAAGGTCTGAGCGCTAACACAACAGTGTATTCACGACAGCAGACAAGGAGCAACTGACAGACAGCTCCTTTTACATAGTTACATAGTTGCATAGTTATTTTGGTTGAAAAAAGACATACGTCCATCGAGTTCAACCAGTATAAAGTACAACACCAGCCTGCTCCCTCACATATCCCTGTTGATCCAGAGGAAGGCGAAAGAACCCTTACAAGGCATGGTCCAATTAGCCCCTAAAGGGAAAAATTCCTTCCCGACTCCAGATGGCAATCAGATAAAATCCCTGGATCAACATCATTAGGCATTACCTAGTAATTGTAGCCATGGATGTCTTTCAACGCAAGGAAAGCATCTAAGCCCCCTTTAAATGCAGGTATAGAGTTTGCCATAACGACTTCCTGTGGCAATGCATTCCACATCTTAATCACTAACTGTAAAGAACCCTTTCCTAAATAAATGGCTAAAACGTTTTTCCTCCATGCGCAAATCATGTCCTCTAGTCCTTTGAGAAGGCCTAGGGACAAAAAGCTCATCCGCCAAGCTATTATATTGCCCTCTGATGTATTTATACATGTTAATTAGATCCCCTCTAAGGCGTCCTTCTCCAAGTTTGATGTCCCCAACTGTATCCCATTTATTGTGTATGGTGCTAGACCATTAGTACGTCCAAAATGCATGACCTTACATTTGTCAACATTGAATTTCATCTGCCATGTATGTGCCCATATAGCCATCCTATCCAGATCCTGTTGCAATATGACACTATCTTCCTGAGAGTTGATGATTCTGCACAATTTTGTATCATCTGCAAAAATAGCAACATTGCTCACTACTGCATCTACTAGGTCATTAATAAATAAATTGAAGAGCACTGGACCCAGAACAGACCCCTGTGGGACCACACTGCTAACAGTCTCCCATTTTGAGTACGATCCATTGACCACAACTCTTTGTTTTCTGTCCATTAGCCAGTTCCCTATCCATGAACACAGACTCTTCCCCAGTCCTTGCATCCTCAACTTTTGCACCAGACTTTTGTGGGGAACAGTGTCGAAGGCCTTTGCAAAGTCCAAGTATATCACATCTACAGCATTCCCAATATCCATATTAGCATTCACTACCTCATAAAAGCTGAGCATGTTAGTCAAACAGGACCTGTCTTTAGTAAACCCATGTTGATGCTGAGAAATAAGATTATTTTCTACTGTGAAGTCATGTATAGTATCTCTTAGTAACCCCTCAAATAGTTTGCATACAACTGATGTTAAGCTTACAGGTCTATAATTTCCTGGATCTGATTTTTTGCCCTTCTTAAATAATGGGAAAATGTGGGCTGTACACCAATCCACTGGGACTCTGCCAGTTGCAAGAGAGTCACAAAAGATAAGATAAAGGGGTTTATCTATAACTGAACTTAATTCCCTTAGGACCCGAGGATGCATGCCATCCGGGCCAGGTGCCTTGTCTATATTTAATTTATTTAGTCTTGCCTTCACTTCTTCCTGCGTTAAGTATTTAATATTACAGTTAGAAGATTGAGACTCTTCCGCCTCTGTAGTTTGCAACAGTGCTGTTTCTTTTGTGAAGACAGAAGCAAAGAAAGCATTTAATAACTCTGTCTTACCTTGGTCATCCACCATTGAGTTCCCACCCTCATCCTTTAGGAGTCCTATACAGTCAACCTTTCTTTTTTTAGAGTTAATGTACTTGTAAAACTTTTTTGGGTTAGATTTGATATCCTTAGCGATTTGTTTTTCAGCTTCAATCTTTGCCTGCCTAATTTCTTTTTTACAATTTTTATTGCACTCCTTATAATTGCTTAGTGCAGCCTCGGTCCCCTCCTGTTTTAAGACCTTATAGGCATTATTTTTCCTCTTCATTTTATCTTTAACCTTTCTATTCATCCATAGAGGCCTTTTTTTATTCCTAGACATTTTGTTTCCATATGGAATATACATACTACAGTATTGATTGAGTATAAGTTTAAAAGCTTGCCATTTCCCTTCAGTGTCTTCCCCTTGTAGTACATTATCCCAGTTCACCAAACTTAGTGCCTGCCTAAGTTGATTGAACTTTGCTTTTCTAAAATTCATAGTTTTAATGGTCCCGCTGCCCCGTGGCCTATCAGTCACCAGATCAAACGTTATCATGTTGTGATCACTATTTCCCAAGTGTTCTTGAACCTGCACATTTGATACATTATCTGGTCTATTAGAAATGATCAGATCCAGTAACGCATTCCCCCTAGTTGGTTCAGTTGGGATCAGTTGAAAAGGGCTCCTGAACTGCCTGTATGAAAAGGGCGCCTCCATAGACATCAATGTTATTTCTGCAAATATGGGCTACAAGGTGGTGAAAAGGGCTCCGGAGTTTTGATATAGGCTACAAGCGGGCGCCCTTTTGTAGCCCATATTTTTTTTTTAAGGCTACAAGGTTTTTGGCTACAGTAGGGCACCCCTTTGTATCCCATGTTTTTTATTCAGCTACAAGTTTTTCGGCTACAAAAGGGCACCCCTTTGTAGCCCATATTTTTTATTCAGCTACAAGGTTTTAGGCTACAAGGTTTTTGATTCTGCTACAAAAGGGCCCCCTTTTATAACCGAGATTTTTGATTTGAGGGAGGTTAGGATTAGGCATCACAAGGGGGCGGCGGGGGTCTTAGGGTTAGGTACCTCCTAGGGGATTAGGGTCAGGCACCATCGGGGGAGGGTTCTGTGTGAGAGTAGGGAGCAGTTAGGTCATAATAATCACTTTTCTTAGCTATATCTAGAGCCCTTTTATAACCCAACAAATTTTGCCTAATAAACTAAAACTAGCTTTTTCGGCTACACCAGGTGCCCCTTGTAGCCGAATTAGGCATATATGGGCTACATCAGGCGCCCTTTGTAGCCAAAGTTGGCATATATGGGCTACACCATGCGCCCTTTGTAGCCGAAGTTGGCATATGGGCTACACCAGGCGCCCTTTGTAGCCGAAGTTGGCATATATGGGCTACACCATGTGCCCTTTGTAGCCGAAGTTGGCATATGGGCTACACCAGGTGCCCTTTTTGTAGCCGAATTTGGTATATATGGGCTACACCAGGAGCCCTTTTTTACAGGAGCCCTTTTCAAATAGACCCGGTTCAGTTACCATTTGAGTCAAGTAATTGTCCTGTAGTGCTGCCAGAAATCTGCTGCTTTTACCAGAATGGGTAGCCTCAATACTCCAGTCAATGTCTGGAAAGTTGAAGTCGCCCATAATTATGACCTCATTTTTACTTGCAGCTTTTTCAATCTGCTGTAGTAATTGCAGTTCTGCAGCTTCATTAATAAGAGGTGGCCTGTAGCATATCCCAATAAGCAATTGGCAACTTTTATTTCCACCATGAATATTTACCCAAACGGACTCCACATCTTCGCAATCTTCCTCCATCTCATCGTTGAGGACAGCTGTAAGAGAATTCTTAACAAAGAGACAAACCCCTCCACCTTTTTTCCCTGTTCTATCCCTCCTAAACACATTGTATCCTTTTAAATTAGCTATCCAGTCATGGCTTTCATCCATCCATGTCTCGGTTATTCCCACAATGTCATAGCCTTTGTCATTCAGAATGAACTCTAGTTCGTCTATTTTATTTGCAAGGCTCCGAGCATTGGTTACCATGCACTTTATATTTTTACCACCACATTTACCAATTTTGTTTACATGAAATGGGTTACTTGAATTTTTACCAACCTCCTTAATCTTTACACTGTCCCCACCAACCTCTCCACCCTCCATAATGATAGGTTCCCACTGTCTTTTTACCTCATCTTGTCTACGTATTGAGACTTTATCCTCCCGCCTCCCCCCAGATCCTAGTTTAAAATCTCCTCCAACCGTTTAGCCATCTTCTCCCCCAATGCAGCTGCACCCTCCCCATTAAGGTGCAGCCCATCCCTGTTGTAGAACCTGTAGCCGACTGCAAAGTCTGCCCAGTTCTCCAGGAACCCAAACCCTTCCTTCCTACACCAATTTCTCAGCCACTTATTTAACTCCCTAAGCTCCCTCTGTCTCTCAGATGTAGCACGTGGCACTGGCAGTATTTCAGAAAACACCACCTTGGAGGTCCTTGCTTTAAGTTTATCTCCAAGTACCTGAAAATCATTTTTGAGGACCTTCCATCTCCTACTAACTTTGTCATTGGTGCCAATGTGTACCATGACAGCCGGGTCTTCCCCAGCCCCACCCAGTAATCTGTCAATTCTTTCCGCTACATGCCGAACCCGAGCACCCGGGAGGCAACAGACTGTACGGCATTCACGGTTTCTTCGACAGATTACCCTATCTGTGCGCCTAATAATTGAATCCCCTACCACCAGTACCTGTCTAGCCTTAGCTGCACTCCTATTCCCTTTCTCGTTACAGCAGTCTGCCCCTTGGTTGCTAAGGAGCACATCCTGCTGCAGCATTGCTACTCCTGAATCATCCTCCCCAATATTACGCAAACAAGCATACTTATTAGTGAGGGACAACTCGGGATTAGCCTCCCTGCCACTTGTTCCCCTACCCCTTCTAACTGTGACCCAACTAGCGGCTGCCTCTGCTTCTTGGTCCGGCTGTACTCCACCCTCCTCATCTTCAATGGTTCCATCCAGTGTCTGGATCGTGAAATCCAAGCTCTTCTCCATGTTGTGTATGCGTCTCAGTGTTGCGAGATGCTTATTTAGCTCTGCGACTTCCGCCTCTAACTGAGCAACACGCACACACCCAGGGCAACAGTAAACACCCTCAATCCGCTGATCAAAGCATGCATACATGTTACAGGATGTACACTGTACAGCATAGTCCAAAATGATGACTTTTGTGTGGGGAAAAATTATTTAAAGTAAACTGTGGCGGTAAAAGATGAAACGGGAGAGTGAGTGTAGCTGGGGAGGAGGAAAGGGAGAGTAAGTGAAGTTGGGGAGTGAGGGGAGGAGGGGGGGAAGGAGGGGGAGGGGGGAGGAGGGGGTGTGAGGGGAGGGGAGGAGGAGGGGCGGGAGGGGTGGAGGAGTGGAGGTGGAGTAAGTGAAGTTGGGGTGGAGTCCTCAAAATTTAAAGACTACACCACAACGTGCCTAGCACATTCTAACCAATGCAAAAAAACGCAATATTGGTTGAAGGTTTTTTTTTTTTTTTTTTAGTATGTTAGTATGCTGGGGAATGCTCTAGCAGCGTCCCCCAGCCGCCCAGCCAATCCCCAGCACTGCTGGAGTCAGCTGACCAGCCTGGTCAGCTGACTCCCCTTCGGGAACGATAAAGTTCCTGTCTCCTCGCGCGTTACTCTGAGCCACTGAGCCGGCGAGAGGGCGGGGAACCTTCTGGGCAGCAAGCGTGCAATGAAGTCCGTTGGACTTACGGACTCCGCTACCTGCCCCATTTCCCCCGCCGGCAGCAGAGCGGAATCCCCCTGGAATGAGGAGTCCACCGCCACGTGTGTTCCAGCGGCGGCTCCGTCATCCCTTACAGTCTCACGTTAGGTTTAGCCTACTCGACTTTGAAGAGACACGTTTCAGCCATATCTTCAGTATCTGGGATTCAATGGGCATTGGATCCTTTAATTAAACAGTTTTTTAAAGCAACAATAAGATTACGTCCTCCTATTAACCATTTCAGCCCGCAGGGATTTTTCACCTTATGCATCGGAGCAATTTTCACCTCCCATTCATTTCTCTAATAACTTTATCACTACTTATCACAATTTATTGATCTATATCTTGTTTTTTCCGCCACTAATTAGGCTTTCTGTGGATGGTACATTTTGCTAAGAGCCACTTTACTGTAAATGCATTTTAACAGGATTAATAAGAAAAAAATTGAAAAAATGCATTATTTCTCAGTTTTCGGCCATTATAGCTTTAAAATAATCCATGGTACCATAATTAAAATCTATGTATTTTATTTGCCCGTATGTCTCGGTTATTATACCATTTAAATTTTGTCCCTATCACAATGTATGGCACCAATATTTTATTTGGAAATAAAGGTGCATTGTTTCTGTTTTGCGTCCATCACTATTTACAAGCTAATAATTTAAAAAATGTTTGTAGTATAACCCCTTCATATGCATATTTAAAAAGTTCAGACCCTTAGGTAACTATTTATGTCTCTTTTTTTTTTTATTGTAATTTTTTTCCCATTAAATTGTTTATTTGGTTAACATTTTGGTGTGGGACTGTAACGTTCGGTGTAACACAGAGAGGATCTGATTACCGGTGAACTGCAGTATCACCGATAATCAGATATATCTACTAACCTCTGGACACCTCAGATAACAAGTGAGTGTTAGATGCAACAGTATACTTTGGGTACTGCACAGAAGTATGTTCCTTCCGATGGCCTAGACTCTCCCGGGGGAGGAGCTAGGCTGAGAGTAGGAAGGACAGAGCGTGAGTGACACCAGAGAGAGAGGGTGTCACTAACAGATCTGGGAACTGCCTGTAACAGTAAGGCCAGTTCTCGAGGTCGGCAAGCCAGGTCGTTAACACACAGACAGATAAGGTACAGATTCAGGAGACAGATACGGAATCCAATAAACAGGCAGGGTTTGGCAACGGAGTATCAGAATAGCAAGGTACAGAATCAGGAGGCAAATACAGAGTCCAGGAACGAGCAGAGTTTGGCAACAGGATATCAGAAATAGCAAGGTACAGAATCAGAGTTCAGAGGAATAGTCAGGCAGGCAGAAGGTCATAACAAATAATACAGTTCAATATTCCTGACGCTAAGGTGTGAGTTCCTTTATCATCAACACCTTTGGAAAATATGCTAGAACACAGATACAGACAAGGTCTGAGTGCTACCACATAGTGATCGCAATGGCAGACACCAGAGAAATGGCCAGCACCCAGTATATATACTATAGCGCTCACCAACGCCACCCCTAAGTGCTGGACGAATGGAAGGCGGTGAAAATGTCAGCTGACCCGCTTGGTCAGCTGACTCTCCTCTGGCTGTCATATAAGCTCTGCCTCTCAGCGCGCGCGTGCGTCCTTTTGAACCTGTGTGGACTAGCAGTCCCAGCCACACCAGACATGTCTTGCAATGTATCCGCTGATTCAGGCGCGGGGGCCGCCACCCCGCTCTCCAAGCAAGCGGCGGCTTCCCCGCGTCGAACCACAATGTCAGTAGTATTGCTATGCGCGCAATCCGCTGCATCCAACGCGGACTTCACCGCTCTGCCCATGCGGCATGCGGCGGTTTCTTCGCGTTGTGCCGCCATGTTAGACGCGGAAACAGCCGCCTCACTCTGAGCCCTTGTGAGGGCTTTTCTGCGTTTCCTAACAGGGAGCAGCTAAGCAAAAAAAAAAATGTGTAACTTACATGTGGTTGAACAGTGAGGAAAACGCCAGCGCATACCACTAAGGCTGCATCTGAAATGACCACCAGCTCAGTGTGCAGCACCTAAATAGATTTTCTGCACACTTCGCATCCAATTCAGATGCAAATCATATGCAAATCTTCTACTACTTATCATGCAAACAGGAAACTCAGGAGGAGGGGCTGGGAGCAGCTAACCTGACAGTTACATAGTTACAAAGTTAAGGAAAGGTGGGGGGAAAGGCAACGCATCCCTAAACACATGTTGCAATTGAATGGTTAATCGCACAGGCATACACCGCCTCTGCCAGACTGAAAAATGCATGCCCTGCATCCAAGGCAAGTGCTAACATTTATTAAACTAAGAGGAACTTTAGCTTCCAATATGGTTTGCATGCAAAGTATATTATACTAGACACTTGCGCCACGGTGAGGCAAACCTCTGAGCAAGTGACCTAACCTAAATTTAAAACCTTGGGAGCAGCTAAGCAAAAAAAAGTGTAACTTACATTTGGTTGAACAGCGAGGAGAATGCCAGCGCATACCACTAAGGCTGCATCTGAAATGACCAACAGCTCAGTGTGCAGCACCTAACTAGATTTTCTGCACACTTCGCATTCAATTCAGATGCAAATCATATGCAACTCTGCTACTACTTATCATGCAAACAGGAAACTCAGGAGGAGGGTCTGGGAGCAGCTAACCTGACAGTTGCATAGTTACAAAGTTAAGGAAAGGTGGGGGGAAAGGCTGCGCATCCCTAAACACATATTGCAATTGAATGGTTAATCGCACAGGCATACACCGCCTCTGCCAGACTGAAAAATGCATGCCCTGCATCCAAGACAAGTGCTAACATTTATTAAACTAGGAGGAACTTTAGCTTCCAATATGGTTTGCATGCAAAGTATATTATACTAGACACTTGCGCCACGGTGAGGCAGCCTTTCCCCCTACCTTTCCTTAACTTTGTAACTATGTAACTGTCAGGTTAGCTGCTTCCATCCCCTCCTCCTGAGTTTCCTGTTTGCATGATAATTAGTAGCAGATTTGCATATGATTTGCATCTGAATTGAATGCGAAGTGTGCAGAAAATCTATTTAGGTGCTGCACACTGAGCTGGTGGTCATTTCAGATGCAGCCTTAGTGGTATGCGCTGGCGTTCTCCTCGCTGTTCAACCAAATGTAAGTTACACATTTTTTTTTGTGCTTAGCTGCTCCCAAGGTTTTAAATTTAGGTTAGGTCACTTGCCCGGAGGTTTGCCTCCGGGCAAGTGTCTAGTATAATATACTTTGCATGCAAACCATATTGGAAGCTAAAGTTCCTCCTAGCTTAATAAATGTTAGCACTTGTCTTGGATACAGGGCATGCATTTTTCAGTCTGGCAGAGGCGGTGTATGCCTGTGCGATTAACCATTCAATTGCAACATGTATTTAAGGATGCGCAGCCTTTCCCCCCACTTTCCTTAACTCAGGATAAAATTAGATCGTAGTATTTTCATATGAAATGGCACCTTTTTCGCGCACAGTGCGCAGGACCGCATCTCGGTCTTGGTAATTTAAAAAAGTTTAAAAATAAAAGTACGTGGAGGCTGACCTGGTGCTGGAAGTTTGGGGGATATCCTGTGGGCCCGTTTAACCACAAATACATGAGAAAAGATTTCCTCCTCGAAGAGGGACTTCAGCAAATCCTCCGTGAACTGCTCCGGGGTGTTGCCTTCAGCCTTTTCAGGTAGGCCTACGATTCTTACGTTAGAGCGCCTTTGGCGGTTCTCGTGGCCTTCCTGCTGATCCATCGTGGATTTAACGTTTTTCTGGGCCAGGCCTATTTCTTTATGCAGCGGGCGTACCGAGTGTTCAAGGTTGCTGATGCGCTTCTCGGATTCACTCACGCGGTCTTTCAGAGTGCCCAGGTCCTGCCACAGGAATGTAACATCCGCCCGAACTGAACCTAGCGTGGTGGTGATAGCAGCTAAGCTGGCTTGGGCAGGCGTAAGGACCTGTGCCAGAGTGGGTGTAAGCTGCTCAGGTTCCCGGAGAGTCCGGGTTTCCCTCGTCAAGGGCCGGAGATGGCGGCGCCTCAGCGCCACCTTGGGTCCCGCGGCGGAATTTTTAAAGCTTGGCAGCGGTGGTAGAGATCCGAGGAGTCGTCATATCTTAGAGTGTCAGGTTAGGTATGGGATTAGCAGCTTTGGGGGAAAGTTAGGAGAGGTAAATTGCAGTCAGGATGGCTGAAAAAGGCTTGCTGGGTGGGAGCTCGCTTAGCACACGTCCTCACGCCATGAGCTTGCGGCCACGCCCCAAAATCAACAGCCTTATTATCTTGGGTGTGCCCCCCCCCCCCGACACACTCATATAGCCAGTGGCCATTGCTTCATTGTGATACGCAAGCCCTTCACCGCGGCAAGGTAACGATCACGAAGGGGCAGGGCCGGCCTTAGGTTTCACTGCACCCTGAGTGAAAGCAGGTTTTGGTGCCCCCCCATCCTCTTTGCATGCGTACACACATATGCACGCACACACACAGGTCCATGTATAGCACCAACAATTTGCAACGCTCGTTATAGTTGTGGTGCGTCCCTCCCCCAAAAATTCCCTCAGACTCAGTATAGGTAGGTAGGTAGGTAGCCAGGTATAGGTGCCCTCAGTGTAGGTAGCCAAGCATAGGTAGTATAGTTGCCACAGTAAAAGTAGCTAGTATAGTAGCCCTCAGTATAGGTAGTATAGTTGCCCCAGTATAGGTAGCTAGTATAGTTGCCTCCAGTGTAAGTAGCATAGTTGTCCCCATATAGGTAGCATAGTTGCCCCCAGTGTAGGTAGTATGCCCCCAGTGTAGGTAGTATGCCCCCAGTGTAGATAGTATGCCCCCAGTATTGATAGAATGCCCCAAGTTTAGGTAGTATGCCCCAAGTGTAGGTACTACTATGCCCCAGTATAGATAGAATGCCCGCAGTGTAGGTAGTATGCCCCCAGTGTAGGTAGTATGCCCCCAGTATAGGTAGAATGCCCCCAGTGTAGGTAGGATGCCCCCCGTCAATCATCCCGCCCATTATGCGGCAGCGGGCCGGGCAGAGACTGACTCACCTGACTTCTACGTTCCAGCGCCGACATCACTCTTCTCTCCGCCCGTCCGCTCCATCTGTAGTTAGAGCGGGGCTACAAGAAAATTTCCGCCAATTGTCCGCATTTGTGGACATCGGTGACCATGTTCTTGTAGTCCTGTTCTAATTACAGACGGAGAGGACGCAGGGACTCAGGAGAGACAGCAGGGCGGCAAGGGGCGACAGGGCGCATGCGCCCTTGAGAGCTGGCGCCCTGAGCGACCGCTCCGGTCGCTCATATCAAAGGCCGGCCCTGCAAAGGGGAATTGACACATGTACATGTCTTTTGTTTTGTTGTTGCAGCTGCAATGCAGCCAGAAAAATTAGGCAGGCATGTACACGCACCAGAAAAATTATTATAGCGGCCCCTGCTAGCAGCGGCCTTAAAAACTCAGGAATCTGCCTGGAGTCTTGGACCCTGTTGGTGGTGGCAGAGAAGGCAGTCAAGCGGCCTGCAGGCAGAGATGCTGTGTGGGGACCGACAGTCTTGGGGCAGGCAGTCACACAGTGTGCAGGCAGAGATACTGTGTGTGGGGACTGTCTTCGGGCAGGCCTGATCATGCTTTTGCAGACCAGGCATTCGTGGTCAGATGGACCCTTGACCCAACGCTGTGTGCCAGAGATGACACCACTTGCCTTTCAACATCACGTTACAGTTTGGGTATTGCCTTTTTTGAGAAATAATTGCGTGATGGTATCTTACACTGCGGTGTGTGGCTTTGCTTTTGTGTGCTGCTTTTCCTCAGGTGGTCATCCCATTGCAGTATGTGCTTTTTCATCATGTGCCTTCGTAAGGTAGTTGTCCCTACGCGGGTCTTGGTCTTTCCACGGCTCAATTTTTGGTGGCAGAGAGTACAGATGGCATTGCTCTCATCTGAGACAGACACGCAAAAAAATGTCCACACCGCTGAGCCCTGGGATAATGGCACTTTGGAGATGGCTGCCGACGGAGTGTTAAGTGGGGTGCTAGAATCAGAGCAGGAAGAGGAAGATATGTCACGCTTCCGTGCTGAAGCTGAGGAAGATGAGGTGTTCTGTGTTAAATAGTCAACTACGTCCTGACAATATTGGAGGTTGATGGCACGTGCCTTCTTCTGAACACTGTACTTTGGTCGAGGGCCACACAAAATCACAACAATGCGACCTCTTACATAGTTACATAGTTATTTTGGTTGAAAAAAGACATACGTCCATCGAGTTCAACCAGTATAAAGTACAACACCAGCCTGCTCCCTCACATATCCCTGTTGATCCAAAGGAAGGCGAAAGAACCCTTACAAGGCATGGTCCAATTAGCCCCTAAAGGGAAAAATTCCTTCCCGACTCCAGATGGCAATCAGATAAAATCCCTGGATCAACATCATTAGGCATTACCTAGTAATTGTAGCCATGGATGTCTTTCAACGCAAGGAAAGCATCTAAGCCCCCTTTAAATGCAGGTATAGAGTTTGCCATAACGACTTCCTGTGGCAATGCATTCCACATCTTAATCACTAACTGTAAAGAACCCTTTCCTAAATAAATGGCTAAAACGTTTTTCCTCCATGCGCAAATCATGTCCTCTAGTCCTTTGAGAAGGCCTAGGGACAAAAAGCTCATCCGCCAAGCTATTATATTGCCCTCTGATGTATTTATACATGTTAATTAGATCCCCTCTAAGGCGTCCTTCTCCAAGTTTGATGTCCCCAACTGTATCCCATTTATTGTGTATGGTGCTAGACCATTAGTACGTCCAAAATGCATGACCTTACATTTGTCAACATTGAATTTCATCTGCCATGTATGTGCCCATATAGCCATCCTATCCAGATCCTGTTGCAATATGACACTATCTTCCTGAGAGTTGATGATTCTGCACAATTTTGTATCATCTGCAAAAATAGCAACATTGCTCACTACTGCATCTACTAGGTCATTAATAAATAAATTGAAGAGCACTGGACCCAGAACAGACCCCTGTGGGACCACACTGCTAACAGTCTCCCATTTTGAGTACGATCCATTGACCACAACTCTTTGTTTTCTGTCCATTAGCCAGTTCCCTATCCATGAACACAGACTCTTCCCCAGTCCTTGCATCCTCAACTTTTGCACCAGACTTTTGTGGGGAACAGTGTCGAAGGCCTTTGCAAAGTCCAAGTATATCACATCTACAGCATTCCCAATATCCATATTAGCATTCACTACCTCATAAAAGCTGAGCATGTTAGTCAAACAGGACCTGTCTTTAGTAAACCCATGTTGATGCTGAGAAATAAGATTATTTTCTACTGTGAAGTCATGTATAGTATCTCTTAGTAACCCCTCAAATAGTTTGCATACAACTGATGTTAAGCTTACAGGTCTATAATTTCCTGGATCTGATTTTTTGCCCTTCTTAAATAATGGGAAAATGTGGGCTGTACACCAATCCACTGGGACTCTGCCAGTTGCAAGAGAGTCACAAAAGATAAGATAAAGGGGTTTATCTATAACTGAACTTAATTCCCTTAGGACCCGAGGATGCATGCCATCCGGGCCAGGTGCCTTGTCTATATTTAATTTATTTAGTCTTGCCTTCACTTCTTCCTGCGTTAAGTATTTAATATTACAGTTAGAAGATTGAGACTCTTCCGCCTCTGTAGTTTGCAACAGTGCTGTTTCTTTTGTGAAGACAGAAGCAAAGAAAGCATTTAATAACTCTGTCTTACCTTGGTCATCCACCATTGAGTTCCCACCCTCATCCTTTAGGAGTCCTATACAGTCAACCTTTCTTTTTTTAGAGTTAATGTACTTGTAAAACTTTTTTGGGTTAGATTTGATATCCTTAGCGATTTGTTTTTCAGCTTCAATCTTTGCCTGCCTAATTTCTTTTTTACAATTTTTATTGCACTCCTTATAATTGCTTAGTGCAGCCTCGGTCCCCTCCTGTTTTAAGACCTTATAGGCATTATTTTTCCTCTTCATTTTATCTTTAACCTTTCTATTCATCCATAGAGGCCTTTTTTTATTCCTAGACATTTTGTTTCCATATGGAATATACATACTACAGTATTGATTGAGTATAAGTTTAAAAGCTTGCCATTTCCCTTCAGTGTCTTCCCCTTGTAGTACATTATCCCAGTTCACCAAACTTAGTGCCTGCCTAAGTTGATTGAACTTTGCTTTTCTAAAATTCATAGTTTTAATGGTCCCGCTGCCCCGTGGCCTATCAGTCACCAGATCAAACGTTATCATGTTGTGATCACTATTTCCCAAGTGTTCTTGAACCTGCACATTTGATACATTATCTGGTCTATTAGAAATGATCAGATCCAGTAACGCATTCCCCCTAGTTGGTTCAGTTGGGATCAGTTGAAAAGGGCTCCTGAACTGCCTGTATGAAAAGGGCGCCTCCATAGACATCAATGTTATTTCTGCAAATATGGGCTACAAGGTGGTGAAAAGGGCTCCGGAGTTTTGATATAGGCTACAAGCGGGCGCCCTTTTGTAGCCCATATTTTTTTTTTAAGGCTACAAGGTTTTTGGCTACAGTAGGGCACCCCTTTGTATCCCATGTTTTTTATTCAGCTACAAGTTTTTCGGCTACAAAAGGGCACCCCTTTGTAGCCCATATTTTTTATTCAGCTACAAGGTTTTAGGCTACAAGGTTTTTGATTCTGCTACAAAAGGGCCCCCTTTTATAACCGAGATTTTTGATTTGAGGGAGGTTAGGATTAGGCATCACAAGGGGGCGGCGGGGGTCTTAGGGTTAGGTACCTCCTAGGGGATTAGGGTCAGGCACCATCGGGGGAGGGTTCTGTGTGAGAGTAGGGAGCAGTTAGGTCATAATAATCACTTTTCTTAGCTATATCTAGAGCCCTTTTATAACCCAACAAATTTTGCCTAATAAACTAAAACTAGCTTTTTCGGCTACACCAGGTGCCCCTTGTAGCCGAATTAGGCATATATGGGCTACATCAGGCGCCCTTTGTAGCCAAAGTTGGCATATATGGGCTACACCATGCGCCCTTTGTAGCCGAAGTTGGCATATGGGCTACACCAGGCGCCCTTTGTAGCCGAAGTTGGCATATATGGGCTACACCATGTGCCCTTTGTAGCCGAAGTTGGCATATGGGCTACACCAGGTGCCCTTTTTGTAGCCGAATTTGGTATATATGGGCTACACCAGGAGCCCTTTTTTACAGGAGCCCTTTTCAAATAGACCCGGTTCAGTTACCATTTGAGTCAAGTAATTGTCCTGTAGTGCTGCCAGAAATCTGCTGCTTTTACCAGAATGGGTAGCCTCAATACTCCAGTCAATGTCTGGAAAGTTGAAGTCGCCCATAATTATGACCTCATTTTTACTTGCAGCTTTTTCAATCTGCTGTAGTAATTGCAGTTCTGCAGCTTCATTAATAAGAGGTGGCCTGTAGCATATCCCAATAAGCAATTGGCAACTTTTATTTCCACCATGAATATTTACCCAAACGGACTCCACATCTTCGCAATCTTCCTCCATCTCATCGTTGAGGACAGCTGTAAGAGAATTCTTAACAAAGAGACAAACCCCTCCACCTTTTTTCCCTGTTCTATCCCTCCTAAACACATTGTATCCTTTTAAATTAGCTATCCAGTCATGGCTTTCATCCATCCATGTCTCGGTTATTCCCACAATGTCATAGCCTTTGTCATTCAGAATGAACTCTAGTTCGTCTATTTTATTTGCAAGGCTCCGAGCATTGGTTACCATGCACTTTATATTTTTACCACCACATTTACCAATTTTGTTTACATGAAATGGGTTACTTGAATTTTTACCAACCTCCTTAATCTTTACACTGTCCCCACCAACCTCTCCACCCTCCATAATGATAGGTTCCCACTGTCTTTTTACCTCATCTTGTCTACGTATTGAGACTTTATCCTCCCGCCTCCCCCCAGATCCTAGTTTAAAATCTCCTCCAACCGTTTAGCCATCTTCTCCCCCAATGCAGCTGCACCCTCCCCATTAAGGTGCAGCCCATCCCTGTTGTAGAACCTGTAGCCGACTGCAAAGTCTGCCCAGTTCTCCAGGAACCCAAACCCTTCCTTCCTACACCAATTTCTCAGCCACTTATTTAACTCCCTAAGCTCCCTCTGTCTCTCAGATGTAGCACGTGGCACTGGCAGTATTTCAGAAAACACCACCTTGGAGGTCCTTGCTTTAAGTTTATCTCCAAGTACCTGAAAATCATTTTTGAGGACCTTCCATCTCCTACTAACTTTGTCATTGGTGCCAATGTGTACCATGACAGCCGGGTCTTCCCCAGCCCCACCCAGTAATCTGTCAATTCTTTCCGCTACATGCCGAACCCGAGCACCCGGGAGGCAACAGACTGTACGGCATTCACGGTTTCTTCGACAGATTACCCTATCTGTGCGCCTAATAATTGAATCCCCTACCACCAGTACCTGTCTAGCCTTAGCTGCACTCCTATTCCCTTTCTCGTTACAGCAGTCTGCCCCTTGGTTGCTAAGGAGCACATCCTGCTGCAGCATTGCTACTCCTGAATCATCCTCCCCAATATTACGCAAACAAGCATACTTATTAGTGAGGGACAACTCGGGATTAGCCTCCCTGCCACTTGTTCCCCTACCCCTTCTAACTGTGACCCAACTAGCGGCTGCCTCTGCTTCTTGGTCCGGCTGTACTCCACCCTCCTCATCTTCAATGGTTCCATCCAGTGTCTGGATCGTGAAATCCAAGCTCTTCTCCATGTTGTGTATGCGTCTCAGTGTTGCGAGATGCTTATTTAGCTCTGCGACTTCCGCCTCTAACTGAGCAACACGCACACACCCAGGGCAACAGTAAACACCCTCAATCCGCTGATCAAAGCATGCATACATGTTACAGGATGTACACTGTACAGCATAGTCCAAAATGATGACTTTTGTGTGGGGAAAAATTATTTAAAGTAAACTGTGGCGGTAAAAGATGAAACGGGAGAGTGAGTGTAGCTGGGGAGGAGGAAAGGGAGAGTAAGTGAAGTTGGGGAGTGAGGGGAGGAGGGGGGGAAGGAGGGGGAGGGGGGAGGAGGGGGTGTGAGGGGAGGGGAGGAGGAGGGGCGGGAGGGGTGGAGGAGTGGAGGTGGAGTAAGTGAAGTTGGGGTGGAGTCCTCAAAATTTAAAGACTACACCACAACGTGCCTAGCACATTCTAACCAATGCAAAAAAACGCAATATTGGTTGAAGGTTTTTTTTTTTTTTTTTTTAGTATGTTAGTATGCTGGGGAATGCTCTAGCAGCGTCCCCCAGCCGCCCAGCCAATCCCCAGCACTGCTGGAGTCAGCTGACCAGCCTGGTCAGCTGACTCCCCTTCGGGAACGATAAAGTTCCTGTCTCCTCGCGCGTTACTCTGAGCCACTGAGCCGGCGAGAGGGCGGGGAACCTTCTGGGCAGCAAGCGTGCAATGAAGTCCGTTGGACTTACGGACTCCGCTACCTGCCCCATTTCCCCCGCCGGCAGCAGAGCGGAATCCCCCTGGAATGAGGAGTCCACCGCCACGTGTGTTCCAGCGGCGGCTCCGTCATCCCTTACAGTCTCACGTTAGGTTTAGCCTACTCGACTTTGAAGAGACACGTTTCAGCCATATCTTCAGTATCTGGGATTCAATGGGCATTGGATCCTTTAATTAAACAGTTTTTTAAAGCAACAATAAGATTACGTCCTCCTATTAACCATTTCAGCCCGCAGGGATTTTTCACCTTATGCATCGGAGCAATTTTCACCTCCCATTCATTTCTCTAATAACTTTATCACTACTTATCACAATTTATTGATCTATATCTTGTTTTTTCCGCCACTAATTAGGCTTTCTGTGGATGGTACATTTTGCTAAGAGCCACTTTACTGTAAATGCATTTTAACAGGATTAATAAGAAAAAAATTGAAAAAATTCATTATTTCTCAGTTTTCGGCCATTATAGCTTTAAAATAATCCATGGTACCATAATTAAAATCTATGTATTTTATTTGCCCGTATGTCTCGGTTATTATACCATTTAAATTTTGTCCCTATCACAATGTATGGCACCAATATTTTATTTGGAAATAAAGGTGCATTGTTTCTGTTTTGCGTCCATCACTATTTACAAGCTAATAATTTAAAAAATGTTTGTAGTATAACCCCTTCATATGCATATTTAAAAAGTTCAGACCCTTAGGTAACTATTTATGTCTCTTTTTTTTTTTATTGTAATTTTTTTCCCATTAAATTGTTTATTTGGTTAACATTTTGGTGTGGGACTGTAACGTTCGGTGTAACACAGAGAGGATCTGATTACCGGTGAACTGCAGTATCACCGATAATCAGATATATCTACTAACCTCTGGACACCTCAGATAACAAGTGAGTGTTAGATGCAACAGTATACTTTGGGTACTGCACAGAAGTATGTTCCTTCCGATGGCCTAGACTCTCCCGGGGGAGGAGCTAGGCTGAGAGTAGGAAGGACAGAGCGTGAGTGACACCAGAGAGAGAGGGTGTCACTAACAGATCTGGGAACTGCCTGTAACAGTAAGGCCAGTTCTCGAGGTCGGCAAGCCAGGTCGTTAACACACAGACAGATAAGGTACAGATTCAGGAGACAGATACGGAATCCAATAAACAGGCAGGGTTTGGCAACGGAGTATCAGAATAGCAAGGTACAGAATCAGGAGGCAAATACAGAGTCCAGGAACGAGCAGAGTTTGGCAACAGGATATCAGAAATAGCAAGGTACAGAATCAGAGTTCAGAGGAATAGTCAGGCAGGCAGAAGGTCATAACAAATAATACAGTTCAATATTCCTGACGCTAAGGTGTGAGTTCCTTTATCATCAACACCTTTGGAAAATATGCTAGAACACAGATACAGACAAGGTCTGAGTGCTACCACATAGTGATCGCAATGGCAGACACCAGAGAAATGGCCAGCACCCAGTATATATACTATAGCGCTCACCAACGCCACCCCTAAGTGCTGGACGAATGGAAGGCGGTGAAAATGTCAGCTGACCCGCTTGGTCAGCTGACTCTCCTCTGGCTGTCATATAAGCTCTGCCTCTCAGCGCGCGCGTGCGTCCTTTTGAACCTGTGTGGACTAGCAGTCCCAGCCACACCAGACATGTCTTGCAATGTATCCGCTGATTCAGGCGCGGGGGCCGCCACCCCGCTCTCCAAGCAAGCGGCGGCTTCCCCGCGTCGAACCACAATGTCAGTAGTATTGCTATGCGCGCAATCCGCTGCATCCAACGCGGACTTCACCGCTCTGCCCATGCGGCATGCGGCGGTTTCTTCGCGTTGTGCCGCCATGTTAGACGCGGAAACAGCCGCCTCACTCTGAGCCCTTGTGAGGGCTTTTCTGCGTTTCCTAACAGGGAGCAGCTAAGCAAAAAAAAAAAATGTGTAACTTACATGTGGTTGAACAGTGAGGAAAACGCCAGCGCATACCACTAAGGCTGCATCTGAAATGACCACCAGCTCAGTGTGCAGCACCTAAATAGATTTTCTGCACACTTCGCATCCAATTCAGATGCAAATCATATGCAAATCTTCTACTACTTATCATGCAAACAGGAAACTCAGGAGGAGGGGCTGGGAGCAGCTAACCTGACAGTTACATAGTTACAAAGTTAAGGAAAGGTGGGGGGAAAGGCAACGCATCCCTAAACACATGTTGCAATTGAATGGTTAATCGCACAGGCATACACCGCCTCTGCCAGACTGAAAAATGCATGCCCTGCATCCAAGGCAAGTGCTAACATTTATTAAACTAAGAGGAACTTTAGCTTCCAATATGGTTTGCATGCAAAGTATATTATACTAGACACTTGCGCCACGGTGAGGCAAACCTCTGAGCAAGTGACCTAACCTAAATTTAAAACCTTGGGAGCAGCTAAGCAAAAAAAAGTGTAACTTACATTTGGTTGAACAGCGAGGAGAATGCCAGCGCATACCACTAAGGCTGCATCTGAAATGACCAACAGCTCAGTGTGCAGCACCTAACTAGATTTTCTGCACACTTCGCATTCAATTCAGATGCAAATCATATGCAACTCTGCTACTACTTATCATGCAAACAGGAAACTCAGGAGGAGGGTCTGGGAGCAGCTAACCTGACAGTTGCATAGTTACAAAGTTAAGGAAAGGTGGGGGGAAAGGCTGCGCATCCCTAAACACATATTGCAATTGAATGGTTAATCGCACAGGCATACACCGCCTCTGCCAGACTGAAAAATGCATGCCCTGCATCCAAGACAAGTGCTAACATTTATTAAACTAGGAGGAACTTTAGCTTCCAATATGGTTTGCATGCAAAGTATATTATACTAGACACTTGCGCCACGGTGAGGCAGCCTTTCCCCCTACCTTTCCTTAACTTTGTAACTATGTAACTGTCAGGTTAGCTGCTTCCATCCCCTCCTCCTGAGTTTCCTGTTTGCATGATAATTAGTAGCAGATTTGCATATGATTTGCATCTGAATTGAATGCGAAGTGTGCAGAAAATCTATTTAGGTGCTGCACACTGAGCTGGTGGTCATTTCAGATGCAGCCTTAGTGGTATGCGCTGGCGTTCTCCTCGCTGTTCAACCAAATGTAAGTTACACATTTTTTTTTGTGCTTAGCTGCTCCCAAGGTTTTAAATTTAGGTTAGGTCACTTGCCCGGAGGTTTGCCTCCGGGCAAGTGTCTAGTATAATATACTTTGCATGCAAACCATATTGGAAGCTAAAGTTCCTCCTAGCTTAATAAATGTTAGCACTTGTCTTGGATACAGGGCATGCATTTTTCAGTCTGGCAGAGGCGGTGTATGCCTGTGCGATTAACCATTCAATTGCAACATGTATTTAAGGATGCGCAGCCTTTCCCCCCACTTTCCTTAACTCAGGATAAAATTAGATCGTAGTATTTTCATATGAAATGGCACCTTTTTCGCGCACAGTGCGCAGGACCGCATCTCGGTCTTGGTAATTTAAAAAAGTTTAAAAATAAAAGTACGTGGAGGCTGACCTGGTGCTGGAAGTTTGGGGGATATCCTGTGGGCCCGTTCAACCACAAATACATGAGAAAAGATTTCCTCCTCGAAGAGGGACTTCAGCAAATCCTCCGTGAACTGCTCCGGGGTGTTGCCTTCAGCCTTTTCAGGTAGGCCTACGATTCTTACGTTAGAGCGCCTTTGGCGGTTCTCGTGGCCTTCCTGCTGATCCATCGTGGATTTAACGTTTTTCTGGGCCAGGCCTATTTCTTTATGCAGCGGGCGTACCGAGTGTTCAAGGTTGCTGATGCGCTTCTCGGATTCACTCACGCGGTCTTTCAGAGTGCCCAGGTCCTGCCACAGGAATGTAACATCCGCCCGAACTGAACCTAGCGTGGTGGTGATAGCAGCTAAGCTGGCTTGGGCAGGCGTAAGGACCTGTGCCAGAGTGGGTGTAAGCTGCTCAGGTTCCCGGAGAGTCCGGGTTTCCCTCGTCAAGGGCCGGAGATGGCGGCGCCTCAGCGCCACCTTGGGTCCCGCGGCGGAATTTTTAAAGCTTGGCAGCGGTGGTAGAGATCCGAGGAGTCGTCATATCTTAGAGTGTCAGGTTAGGTATGGGATTAGCAGCTTTGGGGGAAAGTTAGGAGAGGTAAATTGCAGTCAGGATGGCTGAAAAAGGCTTGCTGGGTGGGAGCTCGCTTAGCACACGTCCTCACGCCATGAGCTTGCGGCCACGCCCCAAAATCAACAGCCTTATTATCTTGGGTGTGCCCCCCCCCCCCGACACACTCATATAGCCAGTGGCCATTGCTTCATTGTGATACGCAAGCCCTTCACCGCGGCAAGGTAACGATCACGAAGGGGCAGGGCCGGCCTTAGGTTTCACTGCACCCTGAGTGAAAGCAGGTTTTGGTGCCCCCCCATCCTCTTTGCATGCGTACACACATATGCACGCACACACACAGGTCCATGTATAGCACCAACAATTTGCAACGCTCGTTATAGTTGTGGTGCGTCCCTCCCCCAAAAATTCCCTCAGACTCAGTATAGGTAGGTAGGTAGGTAGCCAGGTATAGGTGCCCTCAGTGTAGGTAGCCAAGCATAGGTAGTATAGTTGCCACAGTAAAAGTAGCTAGTATAGTAGCCCTCAGTATAGGTAGTATAGTTGCCCCAGTATAGGTAGCTAGTATAGTTGCCTCCAGTGTAAGTAGCATAGTTGTCCCCATATAGGTAGCATAGTTGCCCCCAGTGTAGGTAGTATGCCCCCAGTGTAGGTAGTATGCCCCCAGTGTAGATAGTATGCCCCCAGTATTGATAGAATGCCCCAAGTTTAGGTAGTATGCCCCAAGTGTAGGTACTACTATGCCCCAGTATAGATAGAATGCCCGCAGTGTAGGTAGTATGCCCCCAGTGTAGGTAGTATGCCCCCAGTATAGGTAGAATGCCCCCAGTGTAGGTAGGATGCCCCCCGTCAATCATCCCGCCCATTATGCGGCAGCGGGCCGGGCAGAGACTGACTCACCTGACTTCTACGTTCCAGCGCCGACATCACTCTTCTCTCCGCCCGTCCGCTCCATCTGTAGTTAGAGCGGGGCTACAAGAAAATTTCCGCCAATTGTCCGCATTTGTGGACATCGGTGACCATGTTCTTGTAGTCCTGTTCTAATTACAGACGGAGAGGACGCAGGGACTCAGGAGAGACAGCAGGGCGGCAAGGGGCGACAGGGCGCATGCGCCCTTGAGAGCTGGCGCCCTGAGCGACCGCTCCGGTCGCTCATATCAAAGGCCGGCCCTGCAAAGGGGAATTGACACATGTACATGTCTTTTGTTTTGTTGTTGCAGCTGCAATGCAGCCAGAAAAATTAGGCAGGCATGTACACGCACCAGAAAAATTATTATAGCGGCCCCTGCTAGCAGCGGCCTTAAAAACTCAGGAATCTGCCTGGAGTCTTGGACCCTGTTGGTGGTGGCAGAGAAGGCAGTCAAGCGGCCTGCAGGCAGAGATGCTGTGTGGGGACCGACAGTCTTGGGGCAGGCAGTCACACAGTGTGCAGGCAGAGATACTGTGTGTGGGGACTGTCTTCGGGCAGGCCTGATCATGCTTTTGCAGACCAGGCATTCGTGGTCAGATGGACCCTTGACCCAACGCTGTGTGCCAGAGATGACACCACTTGCCTTTCAACATCACGTTACAGTTTGGGTATTGCCTTTTTTGAGAAATAATTGCGTGATGGTATCTTACACTGCGGTGTGTGGCTTTGCTTTTGTGTGCTGCTTTTCCTCAGGTGGTCATCCCATTGCAGTATGTGCTTTTTCATCATGTGCCTTCGTAAGGTAGTTGTCCCTACGCGGGTCTTGGTCTTTCCACGGCTCAATTTTTGGTGGCAGAGAGTACAGATGGCATTGCTCTCATCTGAGACAGACACGCAAAAAAATGTCCACACCGCTGAGCCCTGGGATAATGGCACTTTGGAGATGGCTGCCGACGGAGTGTTAAGTGGGGTGCTAGAATCAGAGCAGGAAGAGGAAGATATGTCACGCTTCCGTGCTGAAGCTGAGGAAGATGAGGTGTTCTGTGTTAAATAGTCAACTACGTCCTGACAATATTGGAGGTTGATGGCACGTGCCTTCTTCTGAACACTGTACTTTGGTCGAGGGCCACACAAAATCACAACAATGCGACCTCTTACATAGTTACATAGTTATTTTGGTTGAAAAAAGACATACGTCCATCGAGTTCAACCAGTATAAAGTACAACACCAGCCTGCTCCCTCACATATCCCTGTTGATCCAAAGGAAGGCGAAAGAACCCTTACAAGGCATGGTCCAATTAGCCCCTAAAGGGAAAAATTCCTTCCCGACTCCAGATGGCAATCAGATAAAATCCCTGGATCAACATCATTAGGCATTACCTAGTAATTGTAGCCATGGATGTCTTTCAACGCAAGGAAAGCATCTAAGCCCTCTTTAAATGCAGGTATAGAGTTTGCCATAACGACTTCCTGTGGCAATGCATTCCACATCTTAATCACTAACTGTAAAGAACCCTTTCCTAAATAAATGGCTAAAACGTTTTTCCTCCATGCGCAGATCATGTCCTCTAGTCCTTTGAGAAGGCCTAGGGACAAAAAGCTAATCCGCCAAGCTATTATATTGCCCTCTGATGTATTTATACATGTTAATTAGATCCCCTCTAAGGCGTCTTTTCTCTAGACTAAATAAACCCAGTTTATCTAACCTTTCTTGGTAATTGAGACCTTCCATCCCACGTATCAATTTTGTTGCTCGTCTCTGCACCTGCTCTAAAACTGCAATATCTTTTTTGTAATGTGGTGCCCAGAACTGAATTCCATATTCCAGATGTGGCCTTACTAGAGAGTTAAACAGGGGCAATATTATGCTAGCATCTCGAGTTTTTATTTCCCTTTTAATGCATCCCAAAAATTTTTTAGCTTTAGCTGCAGCTGCTTGGCATTGAGTATGATTATTTAACTTGTTGTCGATGAGTACTCCTAAATCCTTCTCCAAGTTTGATGTCCCCAACTGTATCCCATTTATTTTGTATGGTGCTAGACCATTAGTACGTCCAAAATGCATGACTTTACATTTTTCAACATTGAATTTCATCTGCCATGTATGTGCCCATATAGCCATTCTATCCAGATCCTGTTGCAATATGACACTATCTTCCTGAGAGTTGATAATTCTGCACAATTTTGTATCATCTGCAAAAATAGCAACATTGCTCACTACTGCATCTACTAGGTCATTTATAAATAAATTAAAGAGCACTGAACCCAGAACAGACCCCTGTGGGACCACACTGCTAACAGTCTCCCATTTTGAGTACGATCCATTGACCACAACTCTTTGTTTTCTGTCCATTAGCCAGTTCCCTATCCATGCACACAGACTCTTCCCCAGTCCTTGCATCCTCAACTTTTGCACCAGACTTTTGTGGGGAACAGTGTCAAAGGCCTTTGCAAAGTCCAAGTATATCAAATCTACAGCATTCCCAATATCCATATTAGCATTCACTACCTCATAAAAGCTGAGCATGTTAGTCAAACGGGACCTGTCTTTAGTAAACCCATGTTGATGCTGAGAAATAAGATTATTTTCTACTATGAAGTCATGTATAGTATCTCTTAGTAACCCCTCAAATATTTTGCATGCAACTAATGTTAAGCTTACAGGTCTATAATTTCCTGGATCTGATTTTTTGCCCTTCTTAAATAATGGGAAAACGTGGGCTGTACGCCAATCCACTGGGACTGCCAGTTGAAAGAGAGTCACAAAAGATAAGATAAAGGGGTTTATCTATAACTGAACTTAATTCCCTTAGGACCCGAGGATGCATGCCATCCGGGCCAGGTGCCTTGTCTATTTTTAATTTATTTAGTCTTGCCTTCACTTCTTCCTGTGTTAAGTATTTAATATTACAGTTAGAAGATTGAGACTCTTCCGCCTCTGTAGTTTGCCTTACCTTGGTCATCCACCATTGAGTTCCCACCCTCATCCTTTAGGAGTCCTATATAGTCATCCTTTCTTTTTTTAGAGCTAATGTACTTGTAAAACTTTTTTGGGTTAGATTTGATATCCCTAGCAATTTGTTTTTCAGCTTCAATCTTTGCCTGCCTAATTTCTTTTTTACAATTTTTATTGCACGCCGTATAATTTCTTAGTGCAGCCTCGGTCCCCTCCTGTTTTAAGACCTTATAGACCTCTAACAGACCTGCTGGGTGGCCTCCCTCTAGCTCTGCCTCTTGTTTTGTCCATATTGGGGGGATGAAGTGAAAGGTATGCACTTACTTGACTAATATGATGTGCGGTTACACAGGTGCAGTGAAAAGGTTGCAGTGACTGCTGGTACAACAATGTGTGATTACACAGGTGCAGTGAACAGGTATGCAGTAACTGGTATATAAAACTGCGTGCTGTCACGCAGGTGCAGTGAACAGGTATGCAGTGACTGGTATTACAAATGTGCAGCTTTCTCACACACACAGGTACAATGAACAGGTATGCAGTAATGGTATATAATATAACATTGCGTGCTGTCACGTAGGTGCAGTGAACAGGTATGCAGTGATTGGTATCAATACGATGTGCAGCTGTCACATGCACAGGTACCGTGAACAGGTATGCAGTGACTGGTATTTAGAGTTGAGCCGAAATTTTCGTAATTTCGCATTACTATAATTACGCATGCGAAATTTGCGATTACGATGCGAAATTAGCGTAGCGTAATTGCCATTAAAATCGTAATTGAAAATACCGTAAACGTAATTTTCAATGCGTAATTTTGCGTTTCGTTCATGCCGTAATTTCGCATTAAACGCTACCGTAATTTCGCGTTAAACCGTAACCCTCCGTATAATATAAAAAAGCCGCCGACTTTAAGGGTTAATAGCAAAGCCCCCTTAAATGCTAAGAGCCTCAAATTTGGAGAATATATTAAGGAGATCAGGAGGAATAAGAGGAAAAAAAATTTTTTCAAAAAGACCTTATAGTTTTTGAGAAAATCGATTTTTAAGTTTCAAGGGCAAAAATGTCTTTTAAATGCAGAAAATGTCAGTTTTTTTTGCACAGGTAACAATAGTGTATTATTTTCATAGATTCCCCCAAGTGGGAAGAGTTTTACTTACTTCGTTCTGAGTGTGGGAAATATAAAAAAAAAAACGACGTGGGGTCCCCCCTCCCAGACCTCTTTAACCCCTTGTCCCCCATGCAGGCTGGGATAGCCAGAATGCGGAGCACCGGCCGTGTGGGGCTCCGCACCCTGACTATACCAGCCCGCATGGTCCATGGATTGGGGGGTCTCGGAAGGAGAGGGGCAGCCAAGCTTTCCCCTCCCCCTCCGAGCCCTTGTCCAATCCAAGGACAAGGGGCTCTTCTCCACCTCCGATGGGCGGTGGAGGTGGAGGCCGCGATTTCCTGGGGGGGGGGTTCATGGTGGAATCTGGGAGTCCCCTTTAAAAAGGGGTCCCCCAGATGCCCACCCCCCTCCCAGGAGAAATGAGTATAGAGGTACTTGTACCCCTTACCCATTTCCTTTAAGAGTTAAAAGTAAATAAACACACAAACACTTAGAAAAAGTATTTTAATTAAACAAAAAACATAACCACGAAAAAAGTCCTTTAATATTCTTAATTAACCATTAATACTTACCTGTCCCTTTAAATAAATGATCCCTCGAAATAGCCTCGGAAATGTTCTATCAGTTACAATGTAACAAAGTTATTACAATGTAACAACTTTGTTACATTGTAACTACGCCGCACCCGACGTCACTCGCCGCTCAGCCGCCGCATACGCGTCTGCGCTGCACAGACCCGACAGAGCTCTGAGCTATATAGCTCAGAGCTCTCTAAGCATCTTTGAATTTGGGCTCCAAGGAGCCCCATTGGTCCTTAGCAGACCAATGGGGTTCCTTCTGATTTGAAGGAACCCCATTGGTCTGCTAAGGACCAATGGGGCTCCTTGGAGCCCAAATTCAAAGATGCTTAGAGAGCTCTGAGCTATATAGCTCAGAGCTCTGTCGGGTCTGTGCAGCGCAGACGCGTATGCGGCGGCTGAGCTGCGAGTGACGTCGGGTGCGGCGTAGTTACAATGTAACAAAGTTGTTACATTGTAATAACTTTGTTACATTGTAACTGATAGAACATTTCCGAGGCTATTTCGAGGGATCATTTATTTAAAGGGACAGGTAAGTATTAATGGTTAATTAAGAATATTAAAGGACTTTTTTCGTGGTTATGTTTTTTGTTCAATTAAAATACTTTTTCTAAGTGTTTGTATGTTTATTTACTTTTAACTCTTAAAGGAAATGGGTAAGGGGTACAAGTACCTCTATACTCATTTCTCCTGGGAGGGGGGGTGGGCATCTGGGGGACCCCTTTTTAAAGGGGACTCCCAGATTCCACCATGAACCCCCCCCAGGAAATCGCGGCCTCCACCTCCGCCGCCCATCGGAGGTGGAGAAGAGCCCCTTGTCCTTGGACAAGGGCTCGCAGGGGGAGGGGAAAGCTTGGCTGCCCCTCCCCTTCCGAGACCCCCAATCCATGGACCATGCGGGCTGGTATAGTCAGGGTGCGGAGCCCCACGCGGCCGGTGCTCCGCATTCTGGCTATCCCAGCCTGCATGGGGGACAAGGGGTTAAAGAGGTCTGGGAGGGGGGACCCCACGTCGTTTTTTTTTTATATTTCCCACACTCAGAACGAAGTAAGTAAAACTCTTCCCACTTGGGGGAATCTATGAAAATAATACACTATTGTTACCTGTGCAAAAAAAAACGGACATTTTCCGCATTTAAAAGACATTTTTGCCCTTGAAACTTAAAAATCGATTTTCTCAAAAACTATAAGGTCTTTTTGAAAAAAAATGTTTTCCTCTTATTCCCACTGATCCCCTTAATATACCCTAGGAATTTGGTGTTCCTAAACTTTAAGCAGGCTTTGCTATTAACCGTTAAAGTTGGCGGGTTTTTAAATGTATACATTTTTACTTTGAAACTTTAACATCGATTTTCTCAAAAACTTTAAGGTCTTTTTGAAAAAAAAAATTTTCCTCTTATTCCTCCTGATCTCCTTAATATATTCTCCAAATTTGAGGCTCTTAGCATTTAAGGGGGCTTTGCTATTAACCCTTAAAGTCGGCAGCTTTTTTATATTATACGGAGCGTTACGGTTTAACGCGAAATTACGGTAGCGTTTAATGCAAAATTACGGCATGAACAAATACCCATTGTAATGCGAAAATTATGCGAAAATTACGCTTACGCGAAATTTCGCGAAATCCTTCTTCATTACGATTATGTACTTACGGCCATAATCGTAATTACACTAATTACGCGAAATTTCGCGAAATCGTAATTACGTCATTACGCTCATCTCTACTGGTATTACAAGTGTGCAGCTGTCACACACACAGGTACCGTGAACAGGTATGCAGTGACTGGTATATAATCTAACACTGCGTGCTGTCATGCAGGTGCACTGAACAGGTATCCAGTGACTGGTATCAATACAATGTGCAGCTGTCACACACACAAGGACCGTGAACAGGTATGCAGTGACTGGTATATAACACTGCATGCTGCTGTCACGCAGGTGCAGTAAACATGAACAGGTATGCAGTGACTGGTATTACAAATATGCAGCTGTCCCACAGAGGTGCAGTGAAAAGGTAGTCACTAAATGTGCTGGGCCTGGGGGCGTGGCTATGCGCGGGAGCTGAGAGGACGTGAAGAAGAGGAGCTCCGTATGCGGCCGATCCTATCTATACTAATCCTGTCTTAATTCTCACTCCTTGCCGCTGCTGCTTACCTGGTCATCACCTCCTATACCTGTACATCCGCTCGATGTCCTCCGAAGCTAGAAAGTCACGGAGAACCAAAGCTACGAAAGGTTCCTCGGGCGCGCCGGAAGTAGGCCCAGCAGCCATCTTGCCTAAGCAGATGAAGACGAAAGGCATTCAGACCATGGAGCCCGAAGGTAACGCAGACCAGCCCGACCTAGCCACGGTCCTTGCCGCAGTCACAGCCTGCAAATAACTCATTACTGAAACGCGGGATTCACTTGCGCTGAAGATAGACCACGTTGAAACTCAGGTCTCCACACTTCGGCAAGATGTACGCAATATCCAAGACCGTCCGCGTGGCTGAAGTTGAGCGCCGAGTCGGGGAATGTGAACATGCTATTCCTCCCATATGTAAAACATCAGAGGAGGCCATCACTCGGATCCGACGTTTAGAAGAAAGAGCGGAGGACAGTGAGAACCGTAATCGGCGGAGTAATATACGCATCCTTGGCCTGCCAGACGGAGCAGAAGGTAACGACCCAGTGTCGTTTAGTACTACCCTCCTTCGCCAACTGTTCCCTGATGCTCCCTTCTCTACTTGCTTCATTGTGGAGCGTGCACATCGTATTCCTGTTACCACCAAGCTCCCTGGGAATCGCCCGCACCCTTTTATTTTCAAAATGCTGAACTTTCAGGACCAAGACACCATTCTTAAAGAAGCAAGAAAGATGGAGGAAGTTCGCTATGAAAATGCCACTCTTATGTTCTTTCCTGACCTGGCCACGGAAACTCAGCGCAAGCGAAAGCTGTTTGACACGGTGAAATCACGACTTCGCAACAAGGGCCTTCAATACGCCATGTTATTTCCGGCCAAGCTTCGTGTGACGCACAACGAAAAGGCACACTTCTTTATGACTGCATCAGAAGCTTCAGACTGGCTTGATGAGCTGAAAGACTAAAGGAGGATGGTAAGACTGTCTTTATTTCCCCTTTTCCTCGCTGCCCAGAGACTGATCGATAGCAACTTACATTCATAGCCATATTGGAAGCAGAACTGGTCCTACTGTTGGCTGAGACTGCCTGACACTTACTGCACCCCCTCGGTATCATGGATATCTACAGAATTGATAATATTATCCAGGAATGCACTGCCTAAATTGCTTATTGGGCTTACTGCATTTACTGCCGCCAATATACACATTACTGTCTTTATTGCATGCAAATCCTGATCTGAGCATAACTGTTATATGTGATCTCTTGGCTGTCGATTTACCTAAGGATGGCCGATATAAGTAAAATAACATGGGGTGATGCATTACCTGTCCCTTGGTGGGTTATGGGGTTCCTTGTGCGTGGCTATATCTGCACGGGAGCCTTGTGATCCACATGAGGACGAGTCTCTCCGGGGGGGGAGGGGGAGGGGGGAGTGTAATAACGGTATTGTGACTTAACCCTGCTTCCTAAGCGATCAAGCTGATCTATTTTCAAATAACCCCGCCACTGGAAGTCATTAGGATCAGGTGTAATACACCTATATCTTGATAGATGGCTCTCTAAGGGAGGAACAATCAGGTTCTGGGCAACAGCGATCTGCTATAGTGTATAGCCTAGGAGTTAACTAATAGCAAGACTAGGAAAAGGCAGTTGTTTTTTTTTTCCTTTCTGTTTGCACTATGACTTTATGCTATTGGTGGTGAATCCGCATGTGGAGCTAACTGGGTTCAACAATGCTCCATGTTTTGGGTGTTAAGGGATTAGACAACTTCGAGATTGGGTTGAAGCTGTGGGGTGGGAAAAGGTATGGGAGTGGGGGGTGGGTAGGGGGGAGGGGTTCTTTGGTTCCCGGTTGAACTAATTTCACCTGGTCTTTCTTCTCATTTAACGGGCTGAACTTTCTTACATCTGCTAAGTGGATACCAGTCTTTATGCTATGCATATCTGTAGATTATGGCTAACAAGAGGGAAAAAGTTAATCGTATCCTATGGAATACTAGAAGCCTGAACTCTTCTATAAAGCAGTCATTAGTTTTCAACTTCCTCAAAAGGCATGCCCCCCACTTAATAATTTTGGTGGAAACTCATTTGACTGGTAGTAAACTATTAGCTCTCAAAAAACCGTGGATAAGTAATTCTTATAACTCCACATACTCCTCATATTCCAGGGGTGTCAGTGTCCTAATTAAGAAGGGACTGCCATTTCAATTAATACACTTAGAGCTAGATTCTTCCGGTCGCTATGTCATTCTTCATGCTAAAATACATGAAATTAGCATGCTGATTGTGGGACTGTACAACCCACCGCCAGGATCAACAGAGCTGCTTTACACTCAGATGCAAAAAATATCACAATTATCGACCCCCTATGTCTACCTCTTAGGTGACTTTAATATGGTCCAGTCTGCTCTATCAGACAGACTTATACCCAGACCTTCTGAATCCCCTGCACTATATGACTGGTCGCAAGCTTTTTCCCTGCATGATGTGTGGCGCTGGAAGCATCCAGACATTCCGGGATTTACCTGTCATTCAGCCTCATATTATACCTTATCACGTATTGACCTGGTATATGCCACATCCTCTGGTCTTTAGCTTATTCATGACATTAAGATGCTGCCTAGGGGTATCTCGGACCACTGCCCATTGGAACTGCAATTAGACTTTGGGATATCACATTCCGATTCTGTGTGGAGGATCGCACCGCATTGGTTCGAGATACCCAGAGTGAAATACTATGTGATGGATAGGATGAAGGAGTATTGGCAAATACCACATGACCCTGTACCTCCCCTGATTAAATGGGACGCATATAAAGCGGTGACAAGGGGTGCTTATTTGGCCGCCATAGCGGAAGAGAAACGGCAATCAACTATAATCTTACAAACACTTGAAAAAAAGACGCAGGAAGCAGAGCAGACATATATTCAAACTAAGTCTGACGTTGACTATAATATATGGCAAGCATCATTACTTGCACTCTCAGCCAAACAGACAGACTACACACAACAAAATCTCCAAACTAAGACAGTTAGGATATTCAAGCATGGGATAAAACTGGTCGGTTATTAGCTCAATTGGTAGGCCAGGAAAAAAGTATGACTAAAATTGCCAAAATTAATTCTAATGCAGGGGTCGAACTGACCCACCCTGGTGACATCAATGCCGAGTTCCGAACATACTATGCTATATACTTCTGTTATCTTATCTCCAAAACATCATCGGATATAGAGGAATATCTCTCAAACATACACCTCCCTAAATTATCCGCCGGGAACAAGGACTTACTGGAGGCAGACATTGACCTTCAGGAGATTAGTCAGGCTATTTCCTCCCTGAAACCCAGGAAGACCCCGGGATTAGATGGAATTCCCTCTGAATTTTATGTGAAGTACAACAAACAATTGGCCCCTAAACTCCTGTCCCTATTTAAAGAAATCCTAAAGGAGGGGGAAGTCTCGCCGACAATGTCTGAAGCCTTAATCACGGTTATCCCTAAAAAAGATAAGGACCCATCTCTGTGCTCATTGTATCGACCCATTTCTCTCCTAAATGTGGATAGTAAAATCCTAGCTACTCGCTTAAAAACGATAATTTCATCATTAGTACATAAAGACCAATCTGGATTCATCCCTGGAAAGGGATGCGACATTAACCTGAGGAGGATGTTTACGAATATATCAAGAGCCGGATTAAGGCTAAATGGGGCCCTAAGCAAAGTAACTGATTTGGGCCCCCCATCATGTCGTAATAGAATCAGAAGATGCAGCTACACAGCAACATGCCGCACACACCGGGGCAGCCGAGCTACTGGTTGCTATGGGCAACAGCCCGCTTTCCTCTGTGGGTGCACAATGCAGGGAATACCAGCGGCAAAATGCAGAGTGAGAGATGAATGGCTGGGACATTTGCACTCACCCCTGTGAAGAGGGCGCCAGATATCACAGCAGCAGCACTTTCCCCCTGCATCTCCAGCCTGGCAATAGCAGAAAGCTCTGGACACCGCCAAACCGGAAGCCGTTCCCCAGACAGAATTACATAACCACCCCCACCACTGAACAACCGATTTCCTCCCAAACTAGACAGCCACCATGCAGCCTCCATCCCAGTGAATATGATAGTCCAGAAGAGAAAGCAGCTGCAGCGGGGGAGAATGACAGCACCAGATGACTCACACTCACCTATTGCGATCCAAGCAAAAGAGGTCCCGCCATCTGGAGCCCATCTGTCTTCTCTAGAGTGCTGCCGCTCTGTTACTACTATTATTACTACTTCCTACTTCCTGTCTGATCTGAGAATCAGGAAGTTCAGAGTGAGCGCTGCACTGTAGAAAAGACAGATGGGTTTCAGATGACAGGATCTCTATCGCTTGGATCATGGATAGGTGAGTGAGCGTTTGCCATCTGCTGCTATCATTCTTGCTGCAGCTGTGGTTCTCTGTGGGAAGGGAGGGCAGAGTGGGCAGTGGCAGAGCGCACAGTAGCAGGAGGGGGACCTAGGAGGAGAGCCTGGCTCTGAAGTCAATCAGCAGCGCACGGCATCATTTGACAAGACAAGACAAATAACATTTATATCGCGCTTTTCTCCTGGCGGACTCAAAGCGCCAGAGGTGCAGCCACTAGGACGCACCCTATAGGCAGTAGTAGTGTTAGATTGACTTGCCTAAGGTTTCCTACTGAATAGGTGCTGGCTTACTGAACAGGCAGAGCCGAGATTTGAACCCTGGTCTCCTGTGTCAGAGGCAGAGCCCTTAAAAGGGACTCTGAACAGTGCCTGTGGGTATGCCTTTAAGCATACCCACAACTAATTAATTACATCTTCACACCTACCAGCATGATGTTTGTAATTATATCCCCCAGGGTTCCTTATATTTCATTGCATTGTGCTGAATCGAGCTGGCGACTTTGGAGAAAAGTTGTCCTGTGGCTGCGATTTCGATCGCGAAAATAGCGAAAACTGAAAGGCATAGGGAAGCCATTTATATATCATTGGAAAGAGGAGAAAGAGAGCTTTAAAATGATATGCATCTTTCCATAGTTACTGCACTGCTCAGAGTCCCTTTAACCATTATACCTTCCAGCCACCGCTGACAGGATGGCGAGGGCTGGTTTATGTGCTGATGGGGCCCCTTTGACTCTGAATGGGGGCCCCAAGCAACTGCTTTTGTTGCCTGGTTGGTAATCCGGCCCTGAATATATCCACTCGACACATCAATAGTGGCTCTAGGGTCATCGCATCGCTTGATGCAGAAAAAGCGTTTGATAGTGTCGAGTGGATATATCTGGAGGAGGTGCTTAGGAAATTTGGTGTAGGCCCAAAATTCATTACTTATATTCAAGCCTTATACTCAGCCCCCAAAGCTAGGGTTCGGACGGGGAATAGGATCTCCCCCTTTTTTGGTCTGGGTTGTGGCACCCGGCAGGGGTGTCCGCTGTCACCTGCGCTTTTTGCATTGGCAGTGGAGCCCCTGGCGGCGGTCCTTCGCTCTTCAACTGAGGTGTCTGGACTCAAAATAGCAGGCCTGGAGGAAAAAGTCTCCTTATTCCTTATATGCGGATGACCTGCTGTTATATCTAGCTGACCCACACACATCCCTACCCGCAGCTCTCTCCATAATCCAGGACTTTGGGAAATACTCTGGACTAGTGATTAACTGGCATAAGTCACTACTATTGCCACTAGATCCTTACCCCTCCCCACCACTGCAATCACACCCCCTTCAGGTGGTCTCTACAATTCGGTATCTCGGCATTGATGTCACTGCTACTGAGTCAGACTATTGTAAATTGAACTTAATTCCCCTTCTGACCACCATCAAAGGGAAGTTAAGAGTGTGGGCCACACTCCCTCTAACTTTAATTGGGCGTAGTAATTTATTCAAAATGTGCGTGCTCCCTAAACTGTTATATATTTTCCGGAACACACCTGTGTTGATTCCCAATCACATTTTTTCTCAATTGGAGAAGCTTATTGGGTCATTTTTGTGGGGTTCTTCCTCCACCCGTATTGCTTTAAATAGCTTACAGCTTCCTGTGGACAGGGGTGGGATTGCACTTCCTAAACTCAAATTTTATTATTGGTCGGCTGTCCTTACTACTATATATTGGTGGTTTGCTCAATCCGATTATAACCCAGCCACAGTGCTGGAAGCAGCTATACTGGACTCCTTTAACGCCCTTTCCAGCCTTCCTTTCCGAGGGCCCCAAGCCCTCCCCACATTAACCACTTCTACGAAAACTACTGCAATTATATGGGAAACTGCGGGTAAATACTTATCTCATATAGGGCAATGGTCCCCTCACACCCCGCTTTGGAACAATATTAAGTTACGGGATTTCGCCTCTGTTCCTGACCCCTGTATATGGGCAAACAAGGGTATACTTAAGCTACAAGATATCACTGAGAATAATTCCATTCGTCAATTCAATGACCTTAAACAGGCATTTAGCCTACCGAATTTGATGCTATTCCGATATCTCCAGCTACGCCATGCCTTCCAAACCCAATTTAAGACAGCTGACCTCCTAGTGCAATCCCACACCTTGGAAGATCTTCTCTCACACTCCGGATTAACTGGAGTGACCTCTCAGATATACACCACACTTATTAGCGAGGAAGCTACCCGGAGCACAAAACTCCTGCTCAAATGGCAGGTCGATATTCCGGACCTTACACAAAAAGAATGGCATGACGCTTTGGCCCATATTATAGCTACTCCAACAGCTGCACGACATAAACTGACCTCGCTCAAGTTTTTATATAGAACTTACTTCACCCCTTATAAACTCTCTAAGATGAAACAAGGTGAATCTAAGAAGTGCTGGAGATGCCAGGATGATAGGGCGGATTTCATACATGTGTTCTGGAATTGCTCTAGAATACAAGAGTTCTGGGCCGCTGTCCATGATATGCTTTCTGTAATATTCAATGGGGTAATACCCTACACTACTAAGGCCCTTCTTTTGGGCATCTTCAGTGACATTGCTCTTTCTGACAAAAAGGTATACCTAGCCCGCTTAGTGCTTATGTACTCCAGGAGAGCAATTGCTCTACAGTGGAAAAAACAATCTCCACCCTCACTAGCGAGTCTTAAAGAGACACTGAAGCGGAAAAAAAATTATGATATTATGATTTGTATGTGTAGTACAGATAAGAAATAAATTAAGATCAGATACATCAGTCTAATTGTTTCCAGTACAGGAAAAGTTAAGAAACTCCAGTTGTTATCTCTATGCAAAAAAGGCATTAATCTCTGCAACTTTCAAAGTCGTGGAGAGGGCTGTCTTCTGACTTTTATTATCTCAAGTGTTTTCTTTTTCTCTGCTAGAGGAGAGGTCATTAGTTCACAGACTGCTCTGAAAGAATCATTTTGAATGCTGAATGTTGTGTAATCTGCACATATTATAGAGTGATGCAATGTTAGAAAAAACACTATATACCTGAAAATAAAAATATGAGAATATTTTCTTTGCTGCTAATCTTCTAGTAATTATTCATAGTACACAACCAATTTATTATATCATATATTTTTTTTCGCTTCAGTGTCTCTTTAACCTCCTTGCCGGTTTTCCCAACCTGAGCTCGGGGTAGAAAAAACAAGCTATTAGCGGTGATCCCAAGCTCAGGTCGGGGTATGCATTGCAGAGCTTTACTTGAAGTTGTGGAGTCCCGCGCGCGATCTCACTGCACAGCGGGACTCCAGCCTCTCTCCCCGGCAGTGTGGGGTCTTTCCCTGGCCGCCGGGATCCCCCATGTCCCCGCTATTCTTCCGGGGACCCGGCAGCCAGTTGGAGCAGCGCAGCCGTGGTGGTGGCAGCAGAGCGGTGGTGGCAGCGTGACGTCATCGGGGGTGGGGCTAATATTGAAAACGAACTTCTCTATATTAGAGAAATATAGAGAAGTTCGTTTATATGTATATTAGCGCCATCTTGTGGGCAAAGAGAAAACTGCAGCACAGGAGCCCAGGAAGGTACATTTTTTTTATTTTGCTGCAGATCTCCCTGCCAGAATGATTTTTTTCAGGTTTTAGGGTCTGAAAGAGTGAAAAAAATTGCACCGCTTTTAGACCCTAAAATCTAGAAAGAATCAGACCGCCAAGGAGGTTAAAAAAAGAGAATAATTTGGATGTTCCTATATATAAGTATGTTTATGAAGCTAGGAAATCTACCAAAAAGTTTTATAAAATATGGAAATGTTGGCTGAAATTCTGCAATCTGGATCTGTAACTGTTATATGCAATTTTGGATGTAATCCTTAAAGCTGAACAACGTATTTGTGTATCCTATGTATTCTGCCTGGAAGAATGGGGGGGGGGGGGGGGGGTCGGGAACGGGAGAAGTCTGCTGGGTTTGTTATGTTTTTTTTTTCTATGTTAAAAAACAATAAAAAAGTTTTACACAAAAAAAAAAAGTGCTGGGCCTTGCACAGTATAGCAATTAGCAAGGGCCAGCTGCGACTGACAGGGCTGTATATGCAAGTGTCAGTGGGCCACACACACACAAAAAAAAGAACATTAAGAGAAAAGAACATTAGCTTTCAAAAGAGCTGTTTTGGGGTGCTTTTTAGCAATAAGTATCAGCAAGGAGCAAGCTAACAAGCCTAACAAGAGCCTAACTAAGCTTTCCCTAATCTGTGCCGCAACCTCTCTCCATTCTCTAATTACTGCAGCCACACCGAGTGAGATATAAAGATGGCTCGAACCTCCGATTTTCGGTTTGCGAATCTCGAATTCGAACCTCCTCAAAAAGTTTGGTTCGCGCAAACTTTTCGAACTGCAATAGACTTCAATGGGGAGGCAAACTTTGAAAACTAGAAACATTTATACTGGCCACAAAAGTGATGGAAAAGATGTTTCAAGGGGTCTAAAATCTGAGTTTTTGCATGGGGGAGTGGGATACATGTCAAAAGTCCTGGGGAAAAATCTGGATTTGACGCACAGCAGCGTTTCAAGAGCAGAAATCACATTGCATGCTAAATTGGAGGCCTAAAGTGCTTTAAAACATCTTGCATGTGTATACATCAATCAGGTAGTGTAATTAGTGTACTGATTCACACTGAGTAACTCACTGACAAACTCACTGTGTAACGCACCGCACACAGCTGTTTGTGTAGTGACGGCCGTGCTGGACTGGTGCGCACCATGACGAGAGTGCAGGTGATGGCGGCTTTCCAGCCCATATGGTCGCCGGGCTGAGGTAACTCAATGACAGAACAGTGTCCGGGATCCATGCCTCATTTATTTTGATAAAGATGAGGTACTGAACACTTGTGACCTAGGCGACTTCTCTTCTCAGTGATAACGCCTCCAGCTACGCTGAAGGTCCTTTCTGACAGGACGCTTGAGGCAGGGCAAGACAGAAGTTGGATGGCAAATTGTGACAGATCTGGCCACAGGTCAAGCCTAGTGTTGGGTGAACACCTAGATGTTCGGGTTCGCGAACGTTCGCCGAACATCGCCGCGATGTTCGGGTGTTCGCGCCGAACTCCGAACATAATGGAAGTCAATGGGGACCCGAACTTTCGTGCTTTGTAAAGCTTCCTTACATGCTACATACCCCAAATTTGCAGGGTATGTGCACCTTGGGAGTGGGTACAAGAGGGAAAAAAATATTTGAAAAAGAGCTTATAGTTTTTGAGAAAATTGATTGTAAAGTTTCAAAGGAAAAACTGTCTTTTAAATGTGGAAAATGTCATGTTTCTTTGCACAGGTAACATGCTTTTTGTCGCCATGCAGTCATAAATGTAATACAGAGAAGAGGTTCCAGGAAAAGGGACCGGTAACGCTAACCCAGCACAAGCAGCAGCACACGTGATGGAACAGGAGGAGGCGCAGGAGGAGAAGGCCACACTTTCAGACACAACAACCCAGGCCTTGCATGAGGACAAGAAGCGTGCAGATAGCATGCTTTTTGCCGCCATGCAGTCATAAATGTAATACAGATAAGAGGTTCAATAAACAGGGACCGGAAACGCTAACCCATCACAGATGGTCATTGTTCATGTTACTTGGTTGGGGTCCAGGAGTGTTGCATAGTCGTTTCCAATCCAGGATTGATTCATTTTAATTTGAGTCAGACGGTCTGCATTTTCTGTGGAGAGGCGGATATGCCGATCTGTGACGATGCCTCCGGCAGCACTGAAACAGCGTTCTGACATAACGCTGGCTGCCGGGCAAGCCAGCACTAGTGTTGGGCGAACAGTGTTCGCCACTGTTCGGGTTCTGCAGAACATCACCCTGTTCGGGTGATGTTCGAGTTCGGCCGAACACCTGATGGTGTTCGGCCAAACCGTTCGGCCACATGGCCGAACTAAGAGCGCATGGCCGTACGTTCCCCGAACGTTCGGCTAGCGCTGTGATTGGCCGAACGGGTCACGTGGTTCGGACCCGAACGCGCTCTGATTGGCCGAACTGTCACGTGGTTCGGGTAAATAAATACCCGAACCACGTCATATCTCCGCCATTTGTCTGTGGGTTTAGCTTTGGGTAGGCAGGCAGGGTAGTTCGCGCTCCAGCCACGCTAGCCAGGGTCCCCCCCAGTCATTGTGTCGCTGCTGGGAATAGTAGTTCACCGCTCGCTCAGTCACACTATATAGCATTCTGTTTACTGCCACTCTGTGTACCTCGCTCAGCCACACTATATAGCATTCTGTTTACTGTTCTGTGTCTGCTGGGAATAGTAGTACACCGCTCGCTCAGCCACACTATATAGCATTCTGTTTACTGCCACTCTATGTACCTCGCTCAGCCACACTATATAGCATTCTGTTTACTGCCACTCTGTGTCTGCTGAGAATAGTAGTACACCGCTCACCCGCCACTGTATAGCATTGTGCTCTGTGTCGCTGCTGGGAATAGTGGTACACCGCTCACCCGCCACTGTATAGCATTGTGCTCTGTGTCGCTGCTGGGAATAGTGGTACACCGCTCACCCGCCACTGTATAGCATTGTGCTCTGTGTCGCTGCTGGGAATAGTGGTACACCGCTCACCCAACACTGTACAGATTTTTTCTGTACTGCCACTGTACTGCTGCCAGTCAGCGTGTACTTTAAGGATAAGTGAAATGAGGAAGAAATCCGGTGAAAGAGGGAGGGGCAAGGGAAGAGGTGTTTCCCCTGACTGTTCACGTACAGGCCACAGGGGAGCACCCAAGAAAACCCACTCAATACCGCCCATGTTGTCCAGGACAACAACCCTCACAAATCCAAAAGAACAAGACCAGATAATTACTTGGATGACCTCTCAAGCGTCCAGCAGTGGGTTAAGCAGCACCAGCACATCACGCACGAGGTCCGAGTCCTCAGCCAGTTACAAGGAGCCAGTGGGCACAAAGCTGACACAACCGGCAGCGACACCACGCACACAACTGCCAGATAACCAGTCCGATGAATTACCTCAGGACACAATGGGGTATTCACAGGAGCTATTCCCAGCCCAACAAACTTCCACCTTTCAAAGGTCAATGGAGGAACAGCCAGAAATGTTGTGCCCGGATTCACAACCATTAACTGTGGGAAATGCACCGCGCACTGAAATACAAGGCGAGTCCGAGGAGGACTCGGAAACCCAAATCCCAGAGCAAGTTGGGCAGGAGGGGTTGCAATTGCAGGAGGTCGGCCGACAAGATCTAGAAGACGACGGAGTGAGCTGCGCAGAGGTTGTTCTGGGGAGCTCTACTCCACGGCGGCGGCCTCCCACAATGACATATGAAGAGTTTCAGGAGATGGAAGAGGAGGGTATGGACAATGTGGACAGAGACCCAGATTTTGTTTGTGAACGAGAACATCGCCGTCGTAGCAGCAGCACAGATGAGTCTGTTGAAGAACCCACTGCTGCACGAGTTCGTCTTGTGCCACAAGGTAGGCGGTGCGCAATTTCAGGCACCACAAGCGTGGAAGTTTAAGTGAGAGGCAAAAGAGGCGCAAACAGAAATCGCCAGCAAGGCAGGTGCTCCAAAGTCTGGGCTTTCTTTGAAGACTGCACTGAGGATGGTACTATGGCGATTTGCAAGGTGTGCAAGACCCGCCTGAGCAGGGGGAAAAGTATTAACAACCTCTCCACCACCAGCATGAGCCGCCACATGCTATCCAAACATCCCACTCTGTGGGCAAACGCGGCAGGACAGGGTACCAGCAACACTGCCTCCCTTGGGGTCACCAGACTCACCACCAGACCCACCTCAGCAGCAGCAGTAGCCCAGGCATTGCATGGTTCACAACATTCACAAACATCAGACGCTGACACTGTCACTTTCCGGAGTAGTGCTCTTGAGGTCTCCCAGTGTTCATCAAACACAACAACCAACAGCCCTTCAGTGTGCAGCCCTACGATTCAGTTGTCTGTCTCGGAGATGTTTGATCGCAAGAGGAAATTGCCAGCAAATGACCCCCGGGCCGTGGCAGTAACAGCCAGCATAGCCAAGCTTCTGGCCTGCGAAATGCTGCCATATCGAGTGGTGGAGACAAACAGCTTCAAGGGCATGATGTCAGTGGCCATCCCACGTTACGTGGTTCCCAGCCGCTACCACTTTGCGCGCTCTGCAGTGCCTGAGTTGCATGAGCACGTGGTCAGCAAAATAACCCGAAGCTTGAAGAATGCCTTTGCCTGCAAGGTTCACCTCACCACTGACACCTGGACGAGTGCGTTCGGCCAGGGTCGATACATCTCCCTTACCGCGCACTGGGTGAACCTTGTGGAGCCTGGCAGCGATTCCTCACCTGCTACGGCGCGGGTGTTGCCCACGCCGCAAACAGCTGCACCGCCGTCCCTCCCACTGGATAACAACAGCAGCACCTACCTCTCTGACTCCTTCTCCTCCAACGCATCTCAAAGCTGTACCTCATCCGGAAACGCTAACCCAGCAGCAGTAGGATCGTGGAAGCAGTGCAGCACAGCTGTTGGCATGCGTCAGCAAGCGTTGCTGAAGCTGATCTGCCTTGGGGATAAGCAGCACACAGGGGAGGAAATTTGGAGGGGAATAAAGGAACAGACGGATTTGTGGCTGGCACCGCTGGACCTGAAACCGGGCATGGTTGTGTGTGATAATGGGAGTAATCTCATTCGCTCTTTAAGGTTGGCTAAGCTGACACACATCCCTTGCCTGGCGCACGTGATCAACCTAGTAGTTCAGCGGTTCCTGAGGACATACCCAGGCGTGGCCGATCTTCTGTTGAAGGTGCGACGAGTGGCCAAACATTGCAGAAATTCCAGTACTGCTTCGGGGGCACTCGCCAAGATGCAGGAGCGCTTCAATCTCCCCCACCATCGCTTGCTGTGTGATGTCCCTACGCGCTGGAATTCTACGCTGCACATGCTAGCCCGCTTTTGCGAGCAGGAGAGCGCAGTGGTCCAGTACATGACGGCGCAGTACCGAGGCGCATCCGAACAGCTGCCAAGCTTCTGTGGATCCGATTGGGCCAACATGTTGGACCTCTGCCAAGTCCTCCAAAATTTTGAGCAATCCACGTTGCTTGTGAGCAGTGACAACTCTTCAGTCAGCATTACCATACCACTGCTGTGTTTACTGAAGAGGTCAATGTTGAAAATCAAGGAAACAGCTGTCATGATGCAACTGGGGGAATCTGAAGGAGAAAACGATCAGCGTGATGGTACCAACATCAGGCCATCCGCATCAGGAAACGCTGGCCCCAGCAGTGCTGCCGGAGGCATCGTCACAGATCAGCGTATCCGCCTCTCCACAGAAAATGCAGACTGTCTGACTCAAATTAAAATGAATCAATCCTGGATTGGAAACGACTACGCAACACTCCTGGACCCCAACCAAGTAACATGAACAATGACTATCTGTGATGGGTTAGCGTTTCCGGTCCCTGTTTATTGAACCTCTCATCTTTATTACATTTATGACTGCATGGTGGCAAAAAGCATTGCTATATCCGCACGCTATTTGTCCTCATGCAAGGCCTGGGATGTTGTGTCTCAAAAAGCGTGGCCTTCTCCTCCTGCGGCTCCTCCTGTTCCCTCACGTGTGCTGCTGCTGCTGCTGCTGGGTAGCGTTTCCGGTCCCTGTATATTGAACCTCTCATCTTTATTACATTTATGACTGCATGGCGGCAAAAAGCATTGCTATATCCGCACGCTATTTGTCCTCATGCAAGGCCTGGGATGCTGTGTCTCAAAAAGCGTGGCATTCTCCTCCTGCGCCTCCTCCTGTTCCATCACGTGTGCTGCTGCTGCTGCTGCTAGGTTAGCGTTTCCGGTCCCTGTTTATTGAACCTCTCATCTTTATTACATTTATGACTGCATGGCGGCAAAAAGCATTGCTATATCCGCACGCTATTTGTCCTCATGCAAGGCCTGGGATGTTGTTTCTCAAAAAGCGTGGCCTTCTCCTCCTGCGGCTCCTCCTGTTCCCTCACGTGTGCTGCTGCTGCTGGGTTAGCGTTTCCGGTCCCTGTTTATTGAACCTCTCATCTTTATTACATTTATGACTGCATGGCGGCAAAAAGCATTGCTATATCCGCACGCTATTTGTCCTCATGCAAGGCCTGGGATGCTGTGTCTCAAAAAGCGTGGCATTCTCCTCCTGCGCCTCCTCCTGTTCCATCACGTGTGCTGCTGCTGCTGGGTTAGCGTTTCCGGTCCCTGTTTATTGAACCTCTCATCTTTATTACATTTATGACTGCATGGCGGCAAAAAGCATTGCTATATCCGCACGCTATTTGTCCTCATGCAAGGCCTGGGATGTTGTGTCTCAAAAAGCGTGGCCTTCTCCTCCTGCGCCTCCTCCTGTTCCATCACGTGTTCTGCTGCTTGTGCTGGGTTAGCGTTACCAGTCCCTTTTCCTGGAACCTCTTCTCTGTATTACATTTATGACTGCATGGCGACAAAAAGCATGTTACCTGTGCAAAGAAACATGACATTTTCCACATTTAAAAGACAGTTTATCCTTTGAAACTTTACAATCAATTTTCTCAAAAACTATAAGCTCTTTTTCAAATATTTTTTTTCCTCTTGTACCCACTCCCAAGGTGCACATACCCTGCAAATTTGGGGTATGTAGCATGCAAGGAAGCTTTACAAAGCACGAACGTTCGGGTCCCCATTGACTTCCATTATGTTCGGAGTTCGGCGCGAACACCCGAACATCGCGGCGATGTTCGGCGAACGTTCGCGAACCCGAACATCTAGGTGTTCGCCCAACACTAGAGGAGAGCTAAGGGGGACCGGGTGAAGGACACAGGGAGCCCGCAGAAGCCCACAGAGCAGCCCGCTCGTTAGCCTGGAGGGATGGGAGGGAGTCGCAGCAGTAGCCAGTGGAGCAGCATTGGAGGGATGAGAACAGGAGGGAGCCGCAGTACCAGCCCACAAGAGAAGCCTGGAGCACGTGGATGCGCTGAAAACAGCGTGAGTGACAGCACTGCATGACGAGCTGAGCTCGTCCGAAACACTTTCAGCTAGTTTATTCTGGACGAGCTCAGCTCGTCCAGACCGCTAGGCAGGTTAAGGCCAGGTAGTCAGCTACCTGCCGGTCGAGGCATTGTTGGAGGGTGCATCTGGAAGGGCTAAGGCCCTTCCGGATCCACTAAAGAATGTCTGCATGCCTGACATCACATGAGATTGCTAGAGCGTCCTGTCCTTGCTTGCGTAAACATGGGAGGAGGATTACTGACAGTGGCACCTTTATTCCGTTGTGCTGTGACATCAACCTTAAACGCACTGTAAAGCATAGTTACCAGCTTGTTCTGCAAGTGCTGCATCTTTTCTGCCATCTGAAGATTTGGAAACATCTCCGCCACTTTGTGCCTATACCGAGGGTCTAGTAGCATGGCCACCCAGTACAGCTCATTCCCCTTGAGTTTTTTTTATACGGGGGTCCCTCAACAGGCAGGACAGCATGAAAGATGTCATCGGCACAAATTTGGATGCATCTCCTCTTGCTCTTCCTCAGTGATGTCATCTAAGTTCTCCTTCTCCCCCCAGCCACGAACAATACTACGGGAAAGTTGAGCAGCATGACACCTGCTGCGGTTGTTCTTGCGCCTCCTCCTCAAAAATAAAAAAAAACACCTTCCTCATAATCTGACTCCTTTTCCCCACACGGCTCTTCCTCCTCCTCCCAACTCTGTGCTGCCACAGGTGTTGAGGAATCATCTGCTTCTGCTAAGAATTGATCACACAACTCTTCCTCCTGTTCCTGTTCACGCTCCTCCACAGCTTGATCCACCACTCTACGCACGGCACACTCCAGGAAGAAAGCATATGGGATCAGGTCGCTGATGGCGCCTTCACTGCGACTCACCAGGTTTGTAGAGATGGCCCAAACTGTTCACCGGCGAACGGGAACTGGCAAACTTCCTGTGTTTGTGATCGCAGAGAACCGCAAACTTTTCCAGAAGTTCGATTCGCCCCCGTAGTGCATCATTAGCGTCAACTTTGACCTTCTACATCACAGTCAGCAGGCACATTGTAGCCAATCAGGCTACACTCCCTCCTGGAGTCCCCCCCCCCCACCTTATAAAAGGCAGTCCGTGCATACCTGTTCACGGTACCTGTGTGTGTGACAGCTGCAAATTTGTAATACTAGTCATTGCATAATTGTTCACAGTACCTGTGTGACGGCACGCTGTGTAATATACCAGTCTGTGCATACCTGTTAACTGCACCTGTGTGACAGCTGCACATTGTATTGTAATACCAGTCACTGCTACCTGTTCACTGCACCTGTGTGACCGTACACTGTTTAGTATACCAGTCCGTGCATACCTGTTAACTGCACCTGTGTGACAGCTGCACATTGTATTGTAATACCAGTCCCTGCATACCTGTTCACTGCACCTGTGTGACCGCACACTGTTTCGCATACCAGTCCGTGCATACCTGTTCACGGTACCTGTGTGTGTGACAGCTGCAAATTTGTAATACTAGTCATTGCATAATTGTTCACAGTACCTGTGTGACGGCACACTGTGTAATATACCAGTCTGTGCATACCTGTTAACTGCACCTGTGTGACAGCTGCACATTGTATTGTAATACCAGTCACTGCTACCTGTTCACTGCACCTGTGTGACTGCACAAGTCAGTGCATACCTTTCACTTCATCTCCCCCGATAAGGACAAAACAGGCAGAGGCAGGGGCAGACCCAGAGGCAGGCCCCCCGGCAGGTCTGTTCGAGGTCATGCTGACGTGATTTTGTGCGGCCTGGCCCAAAGTACAGTGCTCAGAAGAAGGCACGTTCCATCAACCCCCAAGATTGTCAGCACATGGTTGACTATTTAACACAGAACACCTCATCTTCCGCATCCACCAGCGCAACTCCAAATACCACATCAGCTACATTTGAAACTTCGCAGGAGTTATTTGTTGGGGAATTAAATGATTCACAGCCATTATTGTTACAACAAGATGAAGGCACTAAGCAAGTTACACCCAGGGCTGGATTTCTGGGCAGGCCCCCAAGGCAGAGGACTAGGGCGGGACAATGCAAAGGGGAAGGCGCTGTGTGGAGAGCCGTCCATATCATTAGACACACATGCTATATATTGCCCATCCATTCACAGCCGCCTGCTAGGCTGCGCAGTGCGAACATTGAAATCTCTGCATGTATGCAGGCAGGGCAGCGGGCTTCTAAATACAGGAAGTAAACCGGAAAAGAGGGAGAGCGGAGAGAAGCATATCGGCAAAAGCCAGCAGCAGCTGCATGGATATTGCAGCATTAGCCTGCTGTAACAGTGTGTCTCTTCAGCTCTCCCTCCACCCTCTTCACAAAATTCTGGTCAGCTGCTTGCAGGGCACGGATTGAAGCAAGTGAGTGGTAAGAAGAGGAGTCCGTGATGTGTGTGTCTGCAGCCGTTCTGCATTAAATCCTCCGCATTTCAGTGTACATTAGCTCCACTGTCACCTTCATCCCCTGTGCCTGGGATCTCTCTCCCTGTCCCTTCTACTAATTAGCTCTCAGCAGGCTGTCTGCAGCCCGGTATAGTTGGCCAGTTGCTCAGAAGTCTAATCTTTGCAATCTTTACACCAGTCATCAGAGGAGTTTAGAGGTCTTGCAGTTGCCTGGCTGCTGGGACTGACATAAAGTGTGTGAATGAAGGAGAAAGATCCAATTTCAATTGTTTCCCCTGCCTGTGTTGAAACCCACACACAGACTTACTCACTCTTCAACCTTTTAAAGTAAGCCTGACTGACAAACAAAATGATCAAGTATATATGCTTACCTAAACTGCTTCCAGCCCCCCTGTAGTCCGTTGTGGTCCCCTCCATTCTGCCATGGTGGAGTCATAAACAGAATTGTTTTGCATAAGTGCAATGAACATCTTTGTGAACTGTCCATGCACAATATGCTCCCTGCAATAGGAGCACAATCAGATGGTGCACACAGCCAAGAACGTGAATGTGCAGTGGTCCATGACTCAGTCGACTTGATAAATTTAAAGGCCTGACGACAGTAACTCTGGGGGAGTCGGGAGGACAGCAAAGGAGCTAACTGACTACAGGTGGCTGAAAGAAGCCCCAGGTAGGTATAAATCCTTGTGGTCGTTTTGTCTCAGGTACACATTAGGCAGACTTCTCACCTGACAATCCAGGAAGATGGATCCCAGTGATGTCCCTTGATGACGAATGTCCCCGATCCATCTCCCTGCGGGTGGTACACATGATGGCACACAACAGATGCGAACGGAAAGTCAAGCGATCACAGTACTTTGAGTGGAGTCGCCAAGGATCTTAAAAATCTGATCTGCTGTGATGGACGTTATCACCGCACATCTCCAAACATCGCTCGCGTAATCACGCGTCTGTACCAACGTTGCTTGATCGCAGAAACGATCGCTTGTCACTCACAAAATTGGAAAAATTGCATAGTGTGTGTGGGCCTTTAAGCAAGCCTGCAGTGAACAAAAATACATTTATTAGAAAGAGCAAAAACCAAAGGGATAGCTTAAACAGTACCCATTTGGTTTTTGTTCTAAAAAATAAATGTATATATATATATATATATATATATATATATATATATATATATATATATATATAGATACCTTAGGTATTATTTGTATATAGATATTCCCTTAGTGGGACGCCTCTGGATAGTCCTGAGGTTTCCCGTAACACGCAATAATTGTCGACCGTCTGGGATTTTGACACGATCTCTCAGGGGATAATTCAGAGACAGCAGCTGTACAGAGGGATCACTAGCCTTACAGAGGGATCACTATGTAGCGCTGAGGGGTAGTTGGTGAGAATATTGTTAGTTGGGGGCGGCCTGTGACAGTGGGCCTTGGGCGGTGAAAAGTGCAAATCCGGCCCTGGTTATACCACCTTATATGTCTGAGTTAGGCGACACTAGTTAGGCGACACTATGGACGTAAGGTGTGAGGAGGAGGATGATGAAGTACCTGCTGTTGGTGCAGTTTTGGAGGTGTCTGATACAAGCAAAGCTTTGGAGGATGATTATGATGATACTTCCATGGATGCCACGTGGGATCCTAAGAGACACAATGGCCAAGGGGACAGTTCAGAGGGGGAGTCAGAGAGGAGTAGGAGGAAACGAGTTGCTAAAAGAAGCAGGGGGAGCTTGTCGTCAAACAACTGGTGGCAGTGTCCGGCGCCATGTATCGCCACCTATGGACAGCCAGCCAGCATGCCCTTCAACGTCAGCTGCTGACGCCACCATAGTGTCCACACCCCAGGGTGGCTCAACGGTGTGGAAATTTTTAAGTGCGTATGCCAAAGTACAATGCCATCTGTACTCTCTGCCACCAAAAATTGAACCATGGAAAGGCCAACAGCCACGTAGGGACAACTGCCTTACGAAGGCACATGCTGAAAAGTCACAAACTGCAATGGGAAGACCATCTGAGCAAAACCAGCACACAAAAGCAAAGCCACCCTCCTTCTCCTCTTCCTCCTTCAGGTGCATCATCTTCTTCAGCAGCTTCCTCCCTTGCACCTTCACAATCACAGCCAATCTCCTTCACTCCACCTCTCACCTTGAGCGGCTCCTGCTCCTCTGTCCACAGCAGTAGCCAGGTGTCCGTGAGAGAAAACTTTGAGCGGAAGAAGCCAATGTCTGCCAGTCACCCCCTTGCCCGGCGTCTGGCAGCCAGCTTGGCAGAACGGTTATTCCGCCAGCTGTTACCATACCAGCTGGTGGACTCTGAGGCCTTCCAAAAATTTGTGGCCATTGGGACACCACAGTGGAAGATACCAGGCCGCAATTATTTCTCCAAAAAGGCGATACCCAAACTGTACCATGAAGTTGAGAGGCAAGTGGTGTCATCTCTGGCACACAGCGTTGGGTCAAGGGTCCATCTGACCATGGATGCCTGGTCTGCCAAGCACGGTTAGGGCAGGTACATTACTTACACAGCCCATTGGCTAAACCTGGTGATCGCTGGCAAGCAGGGAGGTACATGGCTGTGCAGCGGACCTAGTGACACCTCCACGGCTTGCAGGCAGGCCTGCTGCCACCTCCTCTCCTCCTGCTACATCCTCTTTGCTTTCATCCTCCTCCTCCTTGGCTGAGTGGCAGTTCAACTCTACTGGTGCTGCGATCTCCTCTCCAGCTACACAGCCCCAGCTCCCCAGGGCCTATGCTGCATGCCAGGTACGACAGTGTCATGCCATCTTACACAGGTCGTGCCTCAAAGCGGAGAGTCACACTGGAGCAGCTCTCCTGGCTGCTCTTAACAAACAGGTGGATCAGTGGCTGACCCCGCACCAACTGGAGATCAGCAACGTGGTGTGTGACAACAGCAGCAATCTCATTTCGGCTTTGAATTTGGGAAAGTTGACACATGTACCTTGCATGGCACATGTGCTCTATCTCGTAATTCAGAGATTTGTGTCTAAGTACCCAGGCTTACAGGACGTCCTGTTACAGTTAGAAGATTAAGACTCTTCTGCCTCTGTAATTTGCAACAGTGCTGTTTCCTTTGTGAAGACAGAAGCAAAGAAAGCAACTCTGCCTTACCTTGGTCATCCACCACTGAGTTCCCACCCTCACCTTTTAGGAGTCCTATACAGTCAACCTTTCTTTTTTTTTTTTTTAGAGTTGATGTACTTGTAAAACTTTTTTGGGTTAGATTTGATATCCCTAGCGATTTGATTTTCAGCTTCGATCTTTGCCAGCCTAATTTCTTTTTTACAATTTTTATTGCACTCCTTATAATTGCTTAGTGCAGCCTCGGTCCCCTCCTGTTTTAGGACCTTATAGGCATTCTTTTTCCTCTTCATTATATCTTTAAAGGATACCACAACTGAAATGTGACATAATGAGATAGACATGTGTATGTACAGTGCCTAGTACACAGATAACTAGGCTGTGTTCCTTTTTTTCTTTCTCTGCCTGAAAGAGTTAAATATCAGGTATGTAAGTGGCTGACTCAGTCCTGACTTAGACAGGAAGTGACTACAGTGTGACCCTCACTGATAAGAAATTCCTCCTTTTTATCTCTTTCTTGCTCTCAGAAGCCATTTTCTGCAAATAAAGTGTTTTATAGTTGGAATGTCTTATCAGTGAGGGTCACACTGTAGTCACTTCCTGTCTGAGTCAGGACTGAGTCAGCCACTTACATACCTGATATTTAACTCTTTCAGGCAGAGAAAGAAAAAAAGGAACACAGCATAGTTATCTGTGTGCTAGGCACAGTACATACACATGTCTATCTCATTATGTCACATTTCAGTTGTGGTATCCTTTAACCTTTCTATTCATCCATAGAGGCCTTTTTTTATTCCTAGATATTTTGTTTCCATACACACCTAGCCGCTCACTCTGCTCTTCCAATGAATTTCACCTAACTGCCCCCCACATCACCCAGTCCCATGCACGCCTCCATGACTTCTCAAGAGCTGCTCCAACACTATGGCACTCCCTACTTCCACCAATTAGGGCAGCCTCTCCTTCAACACCTTCAAGAAGGCCCTCAAAACGCACCTTTTCACTCTGGCCTACTACCCCTCACAAGTACTCTAAACCCACAGCTGAACTCCGGTCCCCTCCCTTTCGTGTCCTTACCTCTCCCTCTAGATTGTAAGCCTTTGGGTAGGGTCCTGCTCCTTTTGTGTCCTACCTGATCATGCACCTCCATTACTGTGAACGCATGCTATGCATCTGAGTGAACCTAACTTGCCTAATCTCCAAGCTCCCCTCCAGTGACTAAGCATTACCTTGTACTCGTACTGTGCTGCATGATCTGGTCTTTCTTGTATTCAAGTATTGTCATTTTGCTGTATGTCACCACTAAATATTGTCTGTAACCTAAACTAATGTCCAGCGCTGCGTAATAGGTTGGCGCTTTATAAATACAATAAATAAATAAATATGCCTTCTTCCTGGAGCATGCCGTGCGTAGAGTGGTGGATCAAGCTGTGGAGGAGCGTGAACAGGAACAGGAGGAAAGGTTGTGGGATCAATTCTCAGCAGAAGCAGATGATTCCTCAACACTTGCGGCAGCACAGAGGGGGGAGGGGGAGGAGGAGGAGGAAGAGTCATGTGGAGAAGAGTCAGATGATGAGGAAGGTGTTGTTTTGGAGGAGGAGGCGGAAGAACAACCGCAGCAGGTGTCGCAGGGGGCTTGTGCCGCTCAACTTTCCCGTGGTATTGTTTGTGGCTGGGGGGGAGGAGGAGAACTTAGCCGACATCACTGAGGAAGAGCAAGAGGAGATGGATAGTACGTCTGCATGCAACTTTGTGCAGATGCCGTCTTTCATGCTGTCCAGCCTGTTGAGGGACCCCCGTTTAAAAAAAACTCAAGGGGAATGAGCTGAACTGGGTGGCCATGCTACTAGACCCTCGGTATAGGCACAAAGTGGTGGAGATGTTTCCAAATCTCCAGAAGGCAGAAAAGATGCAGCACTTGTAGAACAAGCTGGCAACTATGCTTTACAATGCGTTTAAGGGTGATGTCACAGCACAATGGAACAAAGGTACCACTGCCAGTAATCCTCCTCCCATGTCCACGCAGGCAAGGACAGGACGCTCCAGCAATCTCATGGTGATATCGGACATGCGGACATTCTTTAGTCCAACGCCTCGCCTAAGCGCTTCCGGATCCACCCTCCACCAATGCCTGGACTGACAGGTAGCTGACTACCTGGCCTTAAGTGTGGATGTAGACACTGTGAGCAGCGATGAACCCTTGGACTACTGGGTGCATAGGCTTGACCTGTGGCCAGAGCTGTCACAATTTGCCATCCAACTTCTGTCTTGCCCTGCCTCAAGCGTCCTGTCAGAAAGGACCTTCAGCGCAGCTGGAGGCATTGTCAAAAAAGTGTTCAGTACCTCACCTTTATCAAAATAAATGAGGCATGGATCCCGGAGGGCTACTGCCCGCCCGAAGACTAAGTCAGTCCCCACTCACAGCATCTCTGCCTGCACGCCGTGTGACTGCCTGCTAGCAGCGGCCGCTATAATAATTTTTCTGGTGCGTGTACATACCTGCCTAATTTTTCTGGCTGCACTGAGGCTGCAACGACAAAACAAAAAGGCATGTAGATGTGTCAATTCCCCTTCGTGATCGTTACCTTGCCGTGGTGATTTCTGCCCTTGAAACGCTGCTTTGCATCAAATTCAGATTTTCCCGGGACTTTTGGCATGTATTCCACTCCCCCATGCAAAAACTCAGATGTTAGACCCCTTGAAACAGCTTTTCCTTCACTTTTGTGGCCAGTATAAATGTTTCTAGTTTTCAAAGTTCGCCTCCCCATTGAAGTCTATTGCGGTTCGCAAAAGTTTGCATGTTCGCGGAGGTTCGCGAACCAAAAATCGGAGGTTCGGGCCATCTCTACAGGTTTGTCACCTCCTAAACCGGCCGCATGAGCCTGCAGGCATTTCGCATGAGTGTTCAGTACCTCGGCCAGAACATCCCCATCTCCCCAGAGCATGTCCTTTGACTGTATTTGTAGAGATACTGTTTGATGGCTATCTCCTGTTGTAACAGGCGGTTGAACACGAGGAGCGTTGAATACCAGGGAGTCGAGCTATCGAAAATCAAGCGCCTCACCGGCAATTTGTTTCTCCGCTGAATATCGTAAAGCGTGCAGAGTCCACCAGCTGGTAAGGTAACAGCTGGCGTGCTAACAGTTCCGCCAAGCCAGCTGTCAGACGCCGGGCAAGGGGGTGACTGGCAGACATTGGCTTCTTCCGCTCAAAGATTTCCCTCACGGACACCTGGCTGCTGCTGTGTGCAGAGGAGCAGAAACCGCTCAAGGTGAGAGGCGGAGTGGAGGAGGGTGGCTGTGATTGTGAAGGTACAAGGGAGAAAGCGGCTGAAGATGATGCACCTGAAGGAGGAAGAGGAGAAAGAGGGTGGCTTTTCTTTTGTGTGCTGGTTTTTCTCAGGTGGTCTTCCCATTGCAGTTTTTGACTTTTCTCCATGTGCCTTCGTAAGGCAGTTGTCCCTACGCAGCTGTTGGCCTTTCCACGGCTCAATTTTTGGTGGCAGAGAGAACAGATGGCATTGCTCTGATCTGAGGCAGACATACAAAAAAAATGTCCTGTCCAAACCGCTGAGCCCCCTAGGGGTGATGGCACTATGATGGCATCAGCAGCTGACGTTGAAGGGCATGTTGGTTGGCTGTCCATAGGTGGTGATACATGGCGCCGGACACTGCCACCAGCTGTTTCTGACAACGAGCTCCCCCTGCTTTTTTCAGGAACTTGTCTCCTCCTACTCCTCTCTGACTCCCCATCTGAACTGTCCCCTTGGTCATTTTGTCTATTAGGATCCTAAGTGGCATCTGTATCATCATAATCATAATCATCCTGCCCAGCTTCGCTTGCCTCAGACACCTCATAAACTGCACCAACAGCAGGTACTTCATCATCCTCCTCCTCACACCTTACATCCATAGTGTCGCCTAACTCAGACATATGAGTTGGTGTAACTTGCTTTGTGCCTTCATCTTGTTGTAACAATAATGTCTGTAAATCAGTGAATTCCCCACCAAATAACTACTGCGAAGTGTCAAATGCAGCGGATGTTGTGCTTGTAGTAGCACTGGTGGCTGCGGAAGATGAGGTGTTCTGTGTTAAATAGTCAACCACGTGCTGACAATCCTGGGAGTTGATGGGACGTGCCTTCTTCTGAGCACTGTACTTTGGGCCAGGGTCGCACAAAATCACATCACCATGATCTCGAACAGACCTGCCGGGTGGCCTGCCTCTGGGTCTGCCTGTAGTTTTGTCCATATCGGGGGGGGGGGGGGGGGCGTGAAGTGGAAGGTATGCTCTAACTTGACTAATATAATGTGCAGTCACACAGGTGCAGTGAAAGGTATGCAGTGACTGCACATTGTATTACAATACAATGTGCAGCTGTCACACAGGTGCAGTTAACCACCCTGGCGTTCAGTTTCCCCAGGATTTCCGTGCAAAAAGTGTTTCAATTAATTTCCAATAATTTGCAACCATTTTTTTTTTTGCAACCAATTTTTTTTTATATTGAATTCATTTCAGGTTATTGTATTGAATTCAATTTTAAAAAAAAAGTGTTTTCTGCAAGATTTGCGTCCTAGGTAATGACTAATGAATTATTAATATTTAGTTATTTATTATATACTATTATATGCATGTATTTTATATATATATGCTTATATCTCTTATGAATTGGTAATATTTATTTATTTATCTTGCACTATTATATTTTATATATGCATATATCTCTTATGGCAGACAACCACTAGTAGCTCTATAATATACGCTAAGGTTTATAATCTCCTGATATACATAATGCAACTTATCCACCTAAAATACAGCTATTATGGCTCTTGGTGCTTCTAAGTGCCAGGAGCTATGGTATCTCAAATGTTAAACAATATAATGATTTAAATGCATGTGTGACACTGATGTTATAAATGTATGTACCCTGTTAGTACTGGTATATTGAGGAGTCTTGTTTTTGCTGATGTAGGCACTTGTATTGGCCTGAGGAAGCGGGCTTGGACCCGCGAAACGCGTTGCCTGTGCTATAATAAATCTTTTGTTTATTACAAAGATTTGTCGTCATTGAGGTAAGCTACCTCACGTTTTTGTCAATTTTAAACTGTTTTTAGATGCTTTTATCTACGATTAGGGCGCCTCTTTACAATTGTCTAGTGCATCTTGTACCCCCATACGTGTCCCGTTTGAGGGGTGGAGACAGACCACGCGTGGTGTACACCACGGTGGACACCTGTCCCCCTTTTTTTACCCTAGGAGTGTGACCACATCCAGGTCCTCGGTGACCTCCCCGAGTGGAGTCGGGTTTATTGTCTCCACCTGCTTCCTGCGGTCGGTTGCCCCTCTGCAACCTACCTTTGTGAGTAGAACTTTACTTACTACAATTACCCAATTTTATTGACGTACTGCACCATTGGGCTCCCCGTTTTGTTCCCTGTGTCTTTTTTCAGAAGGTGTCCTGACACCCACTACCCACTTTTTCTGCAAGATGTTGATGACGCTGTGTGACCCTGGTGTCATATACGCCGATCAACGGGGGACATGTGATCGCCGAGGGAGAAGCAAAATCCGCCAAGGGACATGGAAGAAGACACTGGGGAAGCTATCAGAGGTACGCGACGAGGGATCAGCATGCCAATGGTGAGTATAAGACCCAGATGTATAGTTAGCCAGATGTGCAGCCAGGTATAGTTAGCCAGATGTATAGTTAGCCAGATGTGTAGCCAGGTATAGTTAGCCAGATGTATAGTTAGCCAGATGTGCAGCCAGGTATAGTTAGCCAGATGTATAGTTAGCCAGATGTGCAGCCAGGTATAGTTAGCCAGATGTGCAGCCAGGTATAGTTAGCCAGATGTGCAGCCAGGTATAGTTAGCCAGATGTATAGTTAGCCAGATGTATAGTTAGCCAGATGTGCAGCCAGGTATAGTTAGCCAGATGTATAGTGAGCCAGGTGTGTAGCCAGATTTATAGGTAGCCAGATGTCCCCCTCCCGGTCCCCCCCCCCATTCCTAGCACGCTGTGGGTAGCTATCTGTGCTACCCACAGCGTGCAAAACAAGCACACCCTAGGGAATCCCTGGGCAGCCAGCGGGGCAGAGAATGTGCGGGGTTCCCCCCTGTATGCAGAGGCTATGTGGATGGGGGGGTCCCCCTCTGTGCGGGTGGGGGGGAACCCCCTTCTATGGTGGCTGTTGCGGGCGGGGATCCCCCTCTGTGCGGGTGGGGGGATCCCCTTTCTATGGTGGCTATTGTGGGCGGGGATCCCCCTCTGACGGCAGCAGCACTTCCGCCTCCATCTCCGAAGTCTCGTTCTCTGTATAGTTACATTACGAGGCTTGGTGACGTCACCAAGCCTCGTAATGTAACTGTACAGAGACCGGGACTTTGGAGATGGAGGAGGAAGTGCTGCTGCGTCGCTGGAGAAAGCCCTCTGGTGAGTACAACTATTTACTCCACGGGCTTAGAGGGGGGGGGGGGGGAGGAGATCGGGAGGAGGGAGATCGGGAGGGAGGGGGGAATAGGCCACCCGCAACAGCCACCATAGAAGGGGGATCCCCCCACCCGCACAGAGGGGGATCCCCGCCCACAACAGCCACCATAGAAGGGGGATCCCCCACCCGCACAGAGGGGGATCCCCACCCGCAACAGCCACCATAGAAGGGGGATCCCCCACCCGCACAGAGGGGGATCCCCGCCAGCAACAGCCACCATAGAAGGGGGATCCCCCCACCCGCACAGAGGGGGATCCCCGCCAGCAACAGCCACCATAGAAGGGGGATCCCCCCACCCGCACAGAGGGGGATCCCCGCCCGCAACAGCCACCATAGAAGGGGGATCCCCCCACCCGCACAGAGGGGGATCCCCCCGCCCACATAGCCTCCGCATACAGGGGGGAACCCCGCACATTCCCTGCCCCGCTGGCTGCCCAGGGATTCCCTAGGGTGGCTGGATGCTTGTTCTGCACGCTGTGGGTAGCACAGATCTCTACCCACAGCGTGCAGTCAGGCATCCAGCCATCCTGGGGAATCCCTCCGATGAGAAAAAAATGCAGCCGGCGGGGCAGAGAAACAGGAAATCTCCCTGTCGGCATGGACGAGCTCAGCTCGTCATTAATGTTTTTTGCAAGTTTTTGCTGGACGAACTCAGCTTGTCCATACCGCCAGGGAGGCTACCAGGTATGCACAGACTGGTATATTACACAGTGTTCCATCACACAGGTACTGTGAACAATTATGCAATGACTAGTATTACAAATTTGCAGCTGTCACACACACAGGTACTGTGAACAGGTGCAGTGACTGGTGGTATATAACACTGCGTGTGCTCACGTAGGTGGGTAGGTGCACTGAACAGGTGGGTATGCAGTGATTGGTTTTACAAATGTGCAGCTGTCACACACACAGGTACCGTGAACATGTGCAGCGACTGACTGGTATATAACACTGCGTGTGCTCACGTATGTAGGTAGGTGCACTGAACAGGTGGGTATGCAGTGATTGGTATTACAAATGTGCAGCTGTCACACACACAGGTACCGTTAACTGGTGCAGCGACTGACTGGTATATAAAACTGCATGCGATCATGTAGGTAGGTAGGTGCACTGAACAGGTGGGTTTGCAGTGATTGGTATTACAAATGCGCAGCTGTCACACACACAGATAGTCACTGAATGTGCTGGGCCTGGCAGTGGCACAGTAGGACGTACCAAGGGGCCAAGGTCCAGCAGCTGCGACTGACTAACAGGGCTGTATATGCAACACAAGTGTCTGTGTGACACACACACAAAAAAATAGATCACAAGAACAACATTAGCTCTCAAAAGAGCTGTTGAGGATGAGGAGTGCTTTTTAGCAATAAGTATCAGCAAGAAGGAGCAACCTAACAAGCCTAACACAAGAGCCTAACTAAACTTTCCCTATGTCAGCAGGTTCACTCCCTTCTTCAATTACTGCAGCCACACAAGTGAGTGAAAAGGCTGACGCTGCCTGCGTTTTATAAGGGGGGGGGCTCGAGGAGGGAGTGTATCCCGATTGGCTACCGTGTGTCTGCTGACTGTGATGTAGAGGGTCAAAGTTTAGCCTAATGATGTAGTATAGGGACGGGCCGAACGAGCATATAGTTCGCAGTACACCGCGGACCCAAACCCCCGATGTTCGCGTTCATCAGTTTGCCGGCGAACCGTTCGGGCCATTTCTAATATTTTCTTCATCTTCGGAAGAACATCGCCACCAATTCTCATAAGTACTTGCAAGGCTTACATTTCATCATCTGTATGTGAAGGTTGAAAAATGCGAGTTTGAACAACACTCAATTCAGTTTCTGGGACTACTCATTTGATTATGGATCCTCAGAAAATTCAGGCAATTCTGGAATGGCCTGCTCCCACTAATAAAAAAGCGATTCAGAGATTATCATAGGTTTTGCACACTTCTACTACAAATTTATCAGGAATTTTTCAGCAGTTATACTACCAATCACTCAACTCACACATCAGCAGACTCGTTTTCACTGGACTCCACAAGCTCAAGCAGCATTTGACAAGCATAAGCAGCTCTTCACTACAGCTCCTCAAGCATCCGGACGTAACCTCACCCTTGAAGTGGATGCTTCGGAAATCGCAGTAGGGGCAGTGCTTTCTCAAAGACAAGGTCTAAAAGCAGCACTTCATCCAATAGCCTTCTTTTCAAGAAAACTGTCAGATGCCGAAAGTAATTACAGTGTGGGTGATAGAGAATTGCTGGCAATTAAGGACAGCCCTTGAAGAGTGGAGATATTTGTTGGAAGGTGCAGTTCATCCAATATTAATATACACTGATCATCGCAATGTAGAATATCTTAAAACAGCCAAGCGATTAACTCCTAGACAAGCTAGATGCACTCCCGTTTCACATTACTTACAGACCAGGCTCAAAAAATACAAAACCAGATGCACTTTCACATAGGTTTCCTGATGACGAATTCCCACCTGCACCTGACACCATTTTGGCCGAGCACAACTTCTTGATGATTCAATCAGAACTAGTTGATCAGATCCGGCATGGGTCTTCTGGTCCTCCTGAGGAGATTAAGTTTCCGATAACCCAAAAGGATGGACTTGAGACAAAATATTTGTACCTAAGGAAATTCGTTCTTCAGTACTCAAGCTGTGTCATGATCATAAGATGGCTGGTCACTTCGGGTGTGCTAAAACCCAGGAACTAGTTCAGCATCACTTCTGGTGGGCGAACCTCAAGAAGGACTGTCAAAGTTATGTTACTACATGCCTGGTCTGCAACCGTTGTAAGGAATCCAGGTTAAAGCCATTGGGACTGTTAAATACACTTCCTGTTCCTCCCAGGCCATGGTATTCCATTTCTATGGACTTCATTGTTGAATTGCCTATATCTGATGGTTTTAATACGATTTTTGTTGTGGTAGACCGACTGTCGAAGATGGCACACTTCTTACCAATGCACAGTATTCCTTCAGCTCAAGTAACTGCCAACACAGTCATCAAGGAGATTGTTCACATCCATAGTGTAATGGATTGCGGAGATGCCGCCGCGCGGTCTGGCAGCAGGGCGGCTGTCTCCGCATTCAGACCGGCGGTTTCCGCACAGCAACATGCGTCTGGTTTGCCTGGGCCTTCTAGTGCACACAGATGGAGAGCTACGCACGCGTGCGCTAAAGGCAAGCCCTTTATGTCAGTAGGAGAAGGATCAGCTGATCAGGTCGATCAGCTGATCCCAGCGCAGTTACTGATTGGCTGAGTGGCGCAGGGCGGCGCGGAGGAGCGCTGCAGTATATATAGATCTTGCTGGTCAGTCTCTGGTTGTCTGCCGTTGCGAATACTTATGTGTGAGCACTCAGACCTCAGTCAGATCCCACAGTGTGTTAGAACCAGGTGGACCTGGGAATTCACACTTAGCCAGATTACTGCTGTGTTATACTTTAGACCAGTTCCGGGGTGTTGTGACCAAGGACCTCACACCCAAGCTTAGGATCACTGTGTCATTGCTGTGTTATACTTTAGACCAGTTCCGGGGTGTTCTGACCAAGGACCTCACACACAAGCTTAGGATCACTGTGTCATTGCTGTGTTATTCTTTAGACTAGTTCCTGGGTGTCGAGACCACGGACCTAACACCTCAGACTAGGACTGTGCTTTATATCTGTTGACTATTTGCTCTGTCGACCTCGCTCTTGCTTTCTGATTCAGTACCTCTGCATATCTGTCTACCTGTTGCCAAACCCTGCCTGTGCCCGGTTACCGAATCAGCCTTCTGTCTCTGTACCTTATCTGCTTGTGTGTTGCCGACCTGGCCTGCCCGACCCTCCAGGCTGTCACTCATCCCTTGAGTGCTCAGTCTACAGTGGTGTGAAAAACTATTTGCCCCCTTCCTGATTTCTTATTCTTTTGCATGTTTGTCACACTGAAATGTTTCTGCTCATCAAAAACCGTTAACTATAAGTCAAAGATAACATAATTAAACACAAAATGTAGTTTTAAATGATGGTTTTTATTATTTAGTGAGAAAAAAAACCTCAAAACCTACATGGCCCTGTGTGAAAAAGAAATTGCCCCCTGAACCTAATAACTGGTTGGGCCACCCTTAGCAGCAATAACTGCAATCAAGTGTTTGCGATAACTTGCAACGAGTCTTTTACAGCGCTCTGGAGGAATTTTGGCCCACTCATCTTTGCAGAATTGCTGTAATTCAGCTTTATTTGAGGGTTTTCTAGCATGAACCGCCTTTTTAAGGTCCTGCCACAACATCTCAATAAAATTCAGGTCAGGACTTTGACTAGGCCACTCCAAAGTCTTCATTTTGTTTTTCTTCAGCCATTCAGAGGTGGATTTGCTGGCGTGTTTTGGGTCATTGTCCTGCTGCAGCACCCAAGATTGCTTCAGCTTGAGTTGACGAACAGATGGCCGGACATTCTCCTTCAGGATTTTTTGGTAGACAGTAGAATTCATGGTTCCATCTATCACAGCAAGCCTTCCAGGTCCTGAAGCAGCAAAACAACCCCAGACCATCACACTACCACCACCAAATTTTACTGATGGTATGATGTTCTTTTGCTGAAATGCTGTGTTACTTCTACGCCAGATGTAACGGGACACGCACCTTCCAAAAAGTTAAACTTTTGTCTCATCGGTCCACAAGGTATTTTCCCAAAAGTCTTGGCAATCATTGAGATGTTTTTTTTTTAGCAAAATTGAGACGAGCCTTAATGTTCTTTTTGCTTAAAAGTGGTTTGTGCCTTGGAAATCTGCCATGCAGGCAGTTTTTACCCAGTCTCTTTCCTATGATGGAGTCTTGAACACTTACCTTAATTGAGGCAAGTGAGGCCTGCAGTTCTTTAGATGTTGTCCTGGGGTGTTTTGTGGCCTCTCGGATGAGTTTTCTGTGCGCTCTTGGGGTAATTTTGGTCGGCCAGCCACTCCTGGGAAGGTTCATCACTGTTCCATGTTTTTTCCATTTGTGGATAATGGCTCTCACTGTGGTTCGCGGGAGTCCCAAAGCTTTAGAAATGGCTTTCTAACCTTTACCAGACTGAGAGATCTCAATTACAGTACTTTTGTTCTCATTTGTTCCTGAATTTCTTTGGATCTTGGCATGATGTCTAGCTTTTGAGGTGCTTTTGGTCTACTTCTCTGTGTCAGATAGCTCCTATTTAAGTGATTTCTTGATTGAAACAGGTGTGACAGTAATCAGGCCTGTGGGTGACTACAGAAATTGAACTCAGGTGTGATAAGCCACAGATAAGTTATTTTTTAACAAGGGGGGGGGGGGGTAATCACTTTTTCACACAGGGCCATGTAGATTTGGAGGTTTTTTTTCTCACTAAATAATAAAAACCATCATTTAAAACTGCATTTTGTGTTAAATTATGTTATCTTTGACTAATAGTTAACGGTTTTTGATGAGCAGAAACATTTAAGTGTGACAAACATGCAAAAGAATAAGAAATCAGGAAGGGGGCAAATAGTTTTTCACACCACTGTATCTGTACTAGCAGTGACACTATTCCACCAAGTGTCAGTTAGCTATTAGGACTTCTGCTCCTCAGAGTCCAGCCTGCTAGCAGTCAGGGGCCTCTACTCCTCTGGAGCCCCCTGGCTGCAGTACAGTCTATCATTTGGTCACCAAGTATTACTGGTTGCCAGGATCTCTCTATCCCCTCTCTCAAGGAGATAGTCCCTGCACAGCCAAGGGCCACCTGCCCCTCAGGTGGTCCCTGGCCGAGCTGCCTGTGTCTCCCGCCTCACGGGAGATAGCCTACAGTTACACCAAACACACTTCATTAGGTGTCCAGAGGTTAGTCATACTTGTATTATTGGTGATTCTGCAGGTCATCCATAATCATATTCTCTCTGTGTGCTGACACCAATCGTTACACATAGTGTTCCTGCTGATATTACCTCAGATCGAGGTTCACAGTTTACATCATGGTTCTGGAAGGCTCTTTGCAAATCACTCGACATACAACTTCACTTTTCATCTGCATACCATCCTCAGTCTAATGGTCAAACAGAACACACTAATCAAACCCGTGGACAGTATCTTAGGTATTTCTCTTCTGCTGCTCAAGATAACTGGGTTCAGTTGCATCCATTGGCTGAATTTGCATATAATAACTATTCATTCTTCTATAGAGATGGCCCGAACAGTTCGCCGGCGAACTGTTCCCGGCGAACTCCCGGGGTACGCGATCGCAGAGAACCGCAAACTTTACCGGACGTTCGATTCGCCCCCATAGTGCATCATGAGGGTCAACTTTGACCCTCTACATCACAGTCAGTAGGCACATTGTAGCCAATCAGGCTACACTCCCTCCTGGAGCCACTCCCCCCTTTTAAAAGGTAGGCAGCATCAGCCATTTTACTCACTCGTGTGCCAGCAGTAATTAGAGAAGAGAAATCTGCTGCAGACTCTCATAGGGAAAGATTAGTTAGGCTCTTGTAGGCTTGTTAGCTTGCTCCTAGCTGATTCTTATTGCTAAAAAAGCACCCTTCAACAGCTCTTTTGAGAGCTAATCTTGTTCTTCTGATCTATTTTTTTTTTGTGTTTGTCCCACTGACACTTGTGTTGTGTAGACAGCCTTGGTAATTCCTACTGTGTGTGCCACTGCCAGGCCCAGCACACTAAGTGACTACTACCTGTGTGTGTGACAGGTGCACATTGTAATACCCATCACTGCATATACCTACCTACCTGTTCACAGTGCACCCACCTACCTACGTGAGCTAAGCGCACGCAGTGTCACTGTGCCTGTCCGGTACCTGTCTGTGTGACAGGTGCACATTGTAATACCCACTGCATATACCTACCTGTTGTTCACTGTGCACCGACCCACCTACGTGAGCGCACACAGTGTCACTGTGCCTGTCCGATACCTGTCTGTGTGTGACAGGTGCACATTGTAATATCCAATGCATATACCTACCTGTTGTTCACTGTGCACCCACCCACCTACGTGAGCGAACGCAGTGTCACTGTGCCTGCCCGGTACCAGTCTGTGTGTGACAGGTGCACATTGTAATACCCACTGCATATACCTACCTGCTGTTGTTCACTTCAGTGCACCCAGCCACCCACCTACCTACGTGAGTGCACGAAGTGTCACTGTGCCTGTCCGGTACCTGTCTGTGTGTGACAGGTGCACAATGTAATACCCATCACTGCATATACCTACCTGTTGTTCACAGTGCACCCACCTACCTACGTGAGTGCACGCAGTGTGATATACCACTCCGTGCATACCTGTTAACTGCACCTGTGTGACTGCACATTGTATTAGTCAAGTCAGTGCATACCTTTCACTTCATCCCCCCCGATATGGACTAAACAGACAAAAAAGGTAGAGGCAGACCCAGAGGAAGGCAACCTGGCAGGTCTTTGCGAGGTCGTGTTGATGTGATTTCGATGCGGCCCTGGCCCAAAGTACAGTGCTCAGAAGAAGGCACGTCCCATCAACTCCCAAGATAGTCAGGACATGGTTGACTAACACAGAACACCTCATCTTCCACAGACACCAGCGCTACTACAAGCACCACATTCGCTGCATTTGACACTTCGCAGGAGTTAATTGGTGGGGAATTAACTGATACACAGCCATTATTGTTACAACCAGATGAAGGCGCTAAGCAAGTTACACCATCTCATATGTCTGAGTTAGGTGGCGACACTATAGACGTAACGAGTAAGGAGGAGGAGGATGATTAAGTACCTGCTGTTGGTGCAGTTTGGAGGTGTCTGAGACAAGCAAAGATGGGCAGGATGATTATGATGATCACAATGATATGGATACCATGTGGGATCCTAAGAGACAAGATGACCAAGGGGACAGTTCAGAGGGGGAGCCAGAGAGGAGTAGGAGGAGACGAGTTGTTGAAAGAAGCAGGGGGAGCTCGTCGTCATAAACAGCTGGTGGCAGTGTCTGGTGCCAGCCAACATGCCCTTCGACATCAGCTGCTGATGCCACCATAGTGTCATCATCTCAGGGGAGCTCAGCGGTTTGGAAATGTTTTAGTGTGTCGTCCGTAGATCAGAGCAATGCCATCTGTTCTCTCTGCCTCCAAAAATTGAGCCATGGAAAGGCCAACACTCACGTAGGGACAACTGCCTTACGAAGGCACCTGCAAAAAAGGCACAAACTGCAATGGGAAGAGCACCTGAGCAAAAGCAGCACACAAAAGCAAAGCCATCCACCTTCTCCTCTTCCTCCTTCAGGTGCAGCATCTTCAGCCGCTTTCTCCCTTGCACCTTCACAGCCACCCTCCTCCACTCCGCCTCTGCCCTTGAGCGGTTCCTGCTCCTCTGCCCACAGCAGCCAGGTGTCCGTGAAGAAAATCTTTGAGCAGAAGACGCCAATTTCTGCCAGTCACCCCCTTGCCCGGCGTCTGACAGCTGGCTTAGCGGAACTGTTAGCTCGCCAGCTGTTACCATACCAGCTGGTGGACTGCGTAAATTTGTGGCCATTGGGACACCGCAGTGGAAGATACCAGGCCGCAATTATTTCTCTAGAATGGCAATACCCAAACTGCACCGTAAAGTTGAGAGGCAAGTGGTGACATCTCTGGCACACAGCGTTGGGTCAAGGGTCCACCTGACCACGGATGCCTGGTCTGCCAAGTACAGTCAGGGCACATACATTACTTACACAGCCCATTGGGTCAACCTGGTGACCGCTGACAAGCAGGGAGTATGTGGCTGTGCAGCGGACCAACTTGTGACACCTCCACGGCTTGCAGGCAGGCCTCCTGCCACCACCTCTCCTTCTCCTCCTGCTACATCTTCGCTATCGTCCTCCTCCTCCTCCTTGGCTGAGTGGCAGTTCAACTCTACTGGTGCTGCGATATCCTCTCCAGCTACACAGCCCCATCTCCCCAGGGCCTATGCTGCATGCCAGGTACCACGGTGTCACACCATCTTAGACATGACTTGCCTCAAAGCGGAGAGTCACACTGGAGCAGCTCTCCTGGCTGCTCTTAACAAACAGGTGGATCAGTGGCTGACTTCGCATCAGCTGGAGATCGGCAACGTGGTATGTGACTACGGCAGCAACCTCCTTTCCGCTTTGAATTTGGGAAAGCTGACACATGTACCCTGCATGGCACGTGCTGAATCTAGTCATTCAAAGATTTGTGTCAAAGTACCCAGGCTTAGAGGACATCCTAAAGCAGGCCAGGAAGTTGTGTGGGCATTTCAGACAGTCTTACACAGCCATGGCATGCTTTGCAGACATTCAGCGGAGAAACAACTTGCTGATGAGACGTTTGATATGTGATAGCCTGATTTGCTGGAATTCGACCCTGGTCATGTTCTCTCACCTGCTAGAACAGGAGAAAGCCATCACCCAGTACCTGTACAATTACAGTAAAAGGACACAATCTGGGGAGATGGGGATGTTGTGGCCCAAAAACTGGACACTGATGCGAAATGCATGCAGGCTCATGCAGCTGTTTGAGGAGGTGACCAACCTGGTGAGTTGCAGTGAAGGCACCATCAGCGACTTGATCCCATACGCTTACTTCCTGGAGCATGCCATGCGTAGAGTGGTGGATCAAGCTGTGGAGGAGCGTGAACAGGAACAGTTACGGGAGGAACAGTTGTGGGAGCAAGTTTCATCAGAACCTGATGTTTCCTCAACACCTGCCACAGCACAGAAGGGGGAGGTAGGAGGAAGAGTCGTGCGGGGAAGAGGAGTCAGACTCGGATGATGAGGAAGGCGTTTCTTTGGAGGAGGAGGAGGCGGCACCAGAAGAACAACCACAGCAGGCGTCGCAGGGGGCTTCTGCTGCTCGATGTTCACGTGGTAATGTTCGTGGCTGGGGGGAGGAGGAGGACTTACCTGACGTCACTGAGGAAGAGCAAGAGGAGATGGATAGTACGTCTGGATCCAACTTTGTGCAGATGGCGTCTTTCATGCTGTCAAGCCTGTTGAGGGACCCCTGTATAAAAAAACTCAAGGGGAATGAGCTGTACTGGGTGGCCACACTACTAGACCCTCGATATAGGCACAAAGTGGCGGACATGTTACCATATCACCTGAAGGCAGAAAGGATGCTGCACATGCAGAACAAGCTGGCAACTATGGTCTACAATGCATTTAAGGGTGATGTTACAGCACAACGCAATAAAGCTACTACTGCCAGTAATCATCCTCCCATGTCCACGCAGGCAAGGACAGGATGATCCAGCGATCTCATGGTGATGTCAGACATGCGGACATTCTTTAGTCCAACGCCTCGACTTAGCCCTTCCGGATCCACCCTCCACCAACGCCTGGACCGGCAGGTAGCCGACTACCTAGCCTTAAGTGTGGATGCAGACACTGTGAGCAGCGATGAACCCTTGGACTACTGGATGCACAGGCTTGACCTGTTGCCAGAGCTGTCCTAATTTGCCATCCAACTTCTGTTTTGCCCTCCCTCAAGTGTCCTGTCAGAAAGGAACCTTAAGCGCATCTGGAGGTATTGTCACTGAGAAGAGAAGTTGCCTAAGTCACAGAAGTGTTCAGTACCTCACCTTTAACAAAATGAATGAGGCACGGATCCTGGAGGGCTACTGCCCACCCGAAGACTATGTCAGTCCCCACACAGCATCTCTGCCTGCACGCCGCGTGATTGGCTGCCTGCCCCAAGACTAAGTCACTCCCCACACAGCACCTCTGCCCGCAGGCTGCTTGACTGCCTTCTCCGCCACCACCAACAGAGTCCAGGACTCCAGGCGGATTCCTGAATTTTTAAGGCCACTGTTAGCAGTAATTTTTCTGGTGCGTATACATCCCTGCCTAATTTTTCTGGCTGCACTGCAGCTGCAACAACAAAACAAAAGGCATGTACATGTGCCAATTCCCCTTCGTGATCATTACCTTGCTACGGTGAAGGGGCTTGCGTATCACGATGAAGCAATGACCGAGGGTTATATGAGTGTCTCGGGGGGTGGCACACCAAGGATAATAAGGTTGTTGCTTCATTGTGGACAGATCAAATTTGATCAGCTGGACAGTCAACTGTTCTGTCATTCTGCTACCTCAGCCCGGCGACCATATGGGCTTGAAAGCCGCCATCACCTGCACTCTTGTCATGGTGCGCACCAGTCCAGCACGGCCGTCACTACACAAACAGCTGTTTGCAGTCACTGCATACCTTTCCCTGCATCTTTGACTGCACATTGTATTATACCTGCCAGTCAGTGCATACCTTTCACTTGAATGGATGGCAGACTTGCCCTCCATAACAGATTCTCGTTAAAGGATTTGAAGTTGATTCCTCTCATATACAGCAGGGCCTCGAAAGTCCTCCTGTATTTTTATTTTTGGTCACTTCCTCAGGACGTGCAAGCCATGCCTGCTGCCTTCCTTGGATGTGTGGTGGTAGCCTATCCTGCTCCTTTGCCCACAGTGTGCCTGCTGCCTTCCTTGGATGTGTGGTGGTGGTAGCCATTTCTTAGGCTCCCACTCCGGACTGGAATTGAACCAGGATTCCCCAGCCATTACCCATGGTCACCATGCTATTAAGAAACTACCATAGAAAGTTTCACACAGTTGAATGAATGGCAGACTTTCTCTCCATAACAGATTCTCATTAAAGGCAAGTGGTGTCATCTCTGGCACACAGCGTTGGGTCAAGGGTCTATCCGACCACAGATGCCTGGTCTGCAAAGCACGGTCAGGGCAGGTACATTACTTATACATCAAATGGGTCCTTATTTGGATGTGTGGGGGTGGTAGCCACTTCTCAGACTCCCACTCCGGACTGGAATCAAACCCCGATTCCCTGTCCATTACCCGTGGTTAGTGTTGGGGGAACAGTGTTCGCCACTGTTCGGGTGATGTTCGAGTTCGGCCGAACACCTGATGGTGTTCGGCCAAACCGTTCGGCCACATGGCCGAACTAAGAGCGCATGGCCACACGTTCCCCGAACGTTCGGCTAGCGCTGTGATTGGCCGAACGGGTCACGTGGTTCGGACCCGAACGCGCTCTGATTGGCCGAACTGTCACGTGGTTCGGGTAAATAAATACCCGAACCACGTCATATCTCCTTTGTGTGTTGTACAGAGGCGCCAGCAGGATAAAAATTCATAAAATTTTTAAAATTCGTATGGAGGAAGTGGTGGGCTAGCCTCCACAAACAAACAGACGTCCTGTTATATAAATATACAATTTTATTATACGATACCCCACAAAGGAAATGCAACGCGTTTCGCAGGTCAAGCCCGCTTCATCGGGCAAACAAGGGGTTTAACAGGGAATCTGTGGTATCAGGAATAGCGCCTCAGTGTCACTGACACTGAGGCGCTATTCCTGATACCACAGATTCCCTGTTAAACCCCTTGTTTGCCTGATGAAGCGGGCTTGACCTGCGAAACGCATTGCATTTCCTTTGTGGGGTATCGTATAATAAAATTGTATATTTATATAACAACAGGACATCTGTTTGTTTGTGGAGGCTAGCCCACCACTTCCTCCATACACATTTTAAAAATTTTATGAATTTTTATCCTGCTGGCGCCTCTGTACAACACACAAATCCATTGCGTCCACTCCTGGTGGATGGGAGTGCTACCTCCTTTTCTCAATCCTACAGAGAGCGACTTCTTAGCCCTGAGTGAGGACAGGCTTAATCTCCTCACCTGCCTTTATAGTGGTTACCTGGACGGTAACCCATGTTTGTGAGTATAATCTTTCTCACCTTATCATTTCATCAAACTATTCTGACATACTGCACTATATTGGGCTCTCGGTTTCCCGTTTTATTCACGTCATATCTCCGCCATTTGTCTGTGGGTTTAGCTTTGGGTAGGCAGGCAGGGTAGTTCGCGCTCCAGCCACGCTAGCCAGGGTCCCCCCAGTCATTGTGTCGCTGCTGGGAATAGTAGTACACCGCTCGCTCAGCCACACTATATAGCATTCTGTTTACTGCCACTCTGTATACCTCGCTCAGCCACACTATATAGCATTCTGTTTACTGCCACTCTGTGTCTGCTGGGAATAGTAGTACACCGCTCGCTCAGCCACACTATATAGCATTCTGTTTACTGCCACTCTGTGTACCTCGCTCAGCCACACTATATAGCATTCTGTTTACTGCCACTCTGTGTCTGCTGGGAATAGTAGTACACCGCTCACCCGCCACTGTATAGCATTGTGCTCTGTGTCGCTGCTGGGAATAGTGGTACACCGCTCACCCGCCACTGTATAGCATTGTGCTCTGTGTCGCTGCTGGGAAAAGTGGTACACCGCTCAGCCACACTATATAGCATTCTGTTTACTGTTCTGTGTCTGCTGGGAATAGTAGTACACCGCTCGCTCAGCCACACTATATAGCATTCTGTTTACTGCCACTCTGTGTACCTCGCTCAGCCACACTATATAGCATTCTGTTTACTGCCACTCTGTGTCTGCTGGGAATAGTAGTACACCGCTCACCCGCCACTGTATAGCATTGTGCTCTGTGTCGCTGCTGGGAATAGTGGTACACCGCTCACCCGCCACTGTATAGCATTGTGCTCTGTGTCACTGCTGGGAATAGTGGTACACCGCTCACCCACCACTGTATAGCATTTCTGTACTGCCACTGTACTGCTGCCAGTCAGCGTGTACTTTAAGGATAAGTGAAATGAGGAAGAAATCCGGTGAAAGAGGGAACCTCTCATCTTTATTACATTTATGACTGCATGGCGGCAAAAAGCATTGCTATATCCGCACGCTATTTCTCTTCATGCAAGGCCTGGGATGCTGTGTCTCAAAAAGCGTGGCATTCTCCTCCTGCGCCTCCTCCTGTTCCATCACGTGTGCTGCTGCTGCTGCTGGGTTAGCGTTTCCGGTTCCTGTCTATTGAACCTCTCATCTTTATTACATTTATGACTGCATGGCGGCAAAAAGCATTGCTATATCCGCACGCTATTTGTCCTCATGCAAGGCCTGGGATGTTGTGTCTCAAAAAGCGTGGCCTTCTCCTCCTGCGCCTCCTCCTGTTCCATCACGTGTTCTGCTGCTTGTGCTGGGTTAGCATTACCGGTCCCTTTTCCTGGAACCTCTTCTCTGTATTACATTTATGACTGCATGGCGACAAAAAGCATGTTACCTGTGCAAAGAAACATGACATTTTCCACATTTAAAAGACAGTTTTTCCTTTGAAACTTTACAATCAATTTTCTCAAAAACTATAAGCTCTTTTTCAAATATTTTTTTTCCTCTTGTACCCAATCCCAAGGTGCACATACCCTGCAAATTTGGGGTATGTAGCATGTAAGGAAGCTTTACAAAGCACGAAAGTTCGGGTCCCCATTGACTTCCATTATGTTCGGAGTTCGGCGCGAACACCCGAACATCGCGGCGATGTTCGGCGAACGTTCGCGAACCCGAACATCTAGGTGTTCGCCCAACACTACCCGTGGTCACTCACAATGGCAGACTTGCCCTCTATAACAGATTCTCGTTACTGAACAGCAAGCAGAACAAGTATTTAAAGAATAGATGTAAGCTTTAACAATGGTAGAGAAAGAACCATTGAAAGTTGATAAGGTAGTTAGACATTACCTGATATCACTGAGGAAGAGCAATCTCGCCATGGTGCGCACCAGTCCAGCACGGCCGTCACAACACAAACAGCTGTGTGCGGTGCATTACACGGTGAGTTTGGGGTGTCAGTGTGAAGCAGTACTCTAATTACACTCCCTGATTGATGTATACACATGCAAGATGTTTTAAAGCACTTTAGGCCTGCAATTTAGCATTCAAAGTGATTTTGGCCCTTAAAACGCTGCTTTGTGTCAACTCCAGATTTTTCCCTGGGACTTTTGGCGTCTATCCCACTCCGCCATGCCCTCCTCCAGGTATAAGACCCCTTGAAACATCTTTTCCATCACTTTTGTGGCCAGCATAAGTGTTTCTAGTTTTCAAAGTTCGCCTCCCCATTGAAGTTTATTGCGATTCGCAAAAGTTCGCATGAATCGATTGTTTGGAGAAGGTTCACGAACCAAAAATCGGAGGTTCAGGCCATCTCTATTCTTCTACTCAGCAATCACCATTTTTTGCCAATTATGGTTACCATCCATCTTTTTTTGCCAGATCTCATCCCTGAATCCTCTGCACCAGCTGTTTCTGGTGATATAAAATTATTTTTGGAAAACAAGCTTTTACAGCAAGTTATGTCTCAAGCACAAGATATTTTTAGGAGGAAGACGGATTGCCACAGAAGGGGTGAATAGGAATTCAAGCCTGGAGATTGTGTGTTATTATCTACATTGAATCTGAGACTGTCTTGCCCGTCCAAAAAATTGGGACCCAAATTCATTCGGCCATTTCCGGTGAAGAGAAAAAATTGGCCAGGTGGACTATGAATTTGACTTACCTTCAAATTTAAGGATCCATCCGGTATTTAATATTTCTCTATTGAAGTCAACATCAGTAGATCCATTTACAGATCGGGTAATACTCCCACCTCCACCTATTATGACGGATGGGGAGGAAGAGTATGAGGTGGAAGAAATTCTGGATTTTAGGAAGAGAGGTTGTCAGGTCCAATTTCTTGTCAAATGGAAAGGTTATGGACCAGAGGAGAATACATGGGAACCTGCCACTATCTTAAATGCTTCAAGGCTAATCATGCAGTTCCATTAAAAATTTCCAGATAAACCTGTTTCATTTGGCATCCGGAGGCTGCCCCTTGGGGGGGGGGGCATTTTCACAGTCAGTTACCTGTCCAGACGAGGCAGCTGGTACATTTGAGTGCTGGCAGGCGTTCTGGTGGGTCTCGGCCAGCCTCCCTGCGTGGTGGTCTGTTGGTGCTTGCCCGCACGCGTTACGTTGTGTAAACAGTGGTGCCGTAAGGTGTTACTGTGAGTGATGCGTACGCACGAAGGATGTTCTGTTTTATTCATATCCGGTTACGTGCGTGTTGCGCGGTGCGCAAGCGCGCGTACGAGCATGTACACATGCCGCGTTATGCTGTTCGCGCCAAGCGGCCTATTTAAGTCTGGAGAGTGCAACACTGCGGTGCTGTAGTATTGCAGCTTTGTGTGTGTTCTACTCCCGTGAATGGAGTTTTACTCTGCCCGTTTCTGAATTCCTGGATGTTGACCTTGGCCTGTCTGACTACCTGATTTCCTGCTGACCTTCACTTTGTACGACTATCCTATTTGTTGCCGACCTTTGCTTGGCTGAGAACCCGATTTGCTGCCAGACCCCGGCCTGTACGAGTACCCAATCTGTTGCCGACCTCTGCCTGTTTCAAGTCCAGCATTCTCTCCAACCTGGGGCCATATGCAATTCACTTTTTTTCTCCTAGGAGATTATTTTTTATCTTCGATTTAAGTTAACTTTTTAGCACTTTGGAATTGAAAAGTACCACAAAGTAGGTGAAAAAGTATGGTTCATGTTATTTTGAGTATTTGTTTGTTTGCTGGTGGTGTAAAAGGCCTTTTATTTACAACTTTAAAAAAATATCACCTAGGAGAAAACTCCAGTGAAAAAGTGAATTGCATATGGCCCCTGGTGTCCACTTCTGAACTCACCTGGTCACTGAGTCATTGCAGTACCAGACTCAGCCTGTGGGAGTGCTGTGTTTCCAAACTGGTCATGTGCCTAGTCGTCACGCCACTGGTTTCACAAGCGCTCCTGCCCCTTGCTTACTGGACTCCCCTGTTTCACATCCAGGGGTCCCAGTCAGTCAGCCACAAGGGTTGCCGTCCTCAGCTTACTGGTCTCCTGTGCCACAGGTACGTAATTATCCCAATGTCACAGCACAACGGAACAAAGGTGCCACTGCCTGTAATCTTCCTCCTCCTCCCATGTCCGCGCAGGCGAGGACAGGACGCTCTAGCGATCTCATGGTGATGTCGGAAATGCAAACATAGCCCTTCTGGATCCACCCTCCACCAACGCCTCGACCGGCAGGTAGCCGACTATTTGGCCTTAAGTGCGGATATAGACACTCTGAGCAGCGATGAATCCCTGGACTACTGGGTGCACAGGCTTGACCTGTGGCCAGAGCTGTCACAATTTGCCATCCAACTTCTGGCTTGCCCTGCCTCAAGCGTCTTGTCAGAAAGGACCTTCAGCACAGCTGGAGGCATTGTCACTGAGAAGAGAAGTTGCCTAGGTCAAAAAAGTGTTCAGTACCTCACCTTTATCAAAATGAATGAGGCATGGATCCCAGAGGGCTACTGCCCGCCCGAAGACTAAGTCAATCCCCCCACACAGCATCTCTGCCTTCCTGCTGGCCGCTGCTGCCTGCCCCAAAACTAAGTCGGTACACACACAGCATTTCTGCCTGCAGGCCGCTTGACTGCCTTTTCCGCCACCACCAACAGGGTTCAGGACTCCAGGTGAATGCCTAAATTTTTAAGGCCGCTGCTAGCAGCGGCCACTAACAAAAATAATAATTTTTCTGGTGCGTGTACATGCCTGCCTAATTTTTTGGGCTGCACTGCGGCTGCAACAACAAAACAAAAGGCATGTACATGTGTCAATTCCCCTTCGTGATCGTTACCTTGCCGCAGTGAAGGGGTTTGCGTATCACAATGAAGCAATGACCAGACCTATATGAGTGTGTTGGGGGGCACACCCTAGATAATAAGGTTATTGCTTAATTGTGGACAGACCAAATTCAATCAGCTGGACAGTCACTGTTCTGTCATTGAGCTACTTCAGCCCGAACATATGGGCTTGAAAACCGCCATTGCCTGCACTCTTGCCATTGTGCGCACCAGTCCAGCATGGCCATCACTACACAAACAGCTGTTTGCAGTCACTGCATACCTTTCACTGCATCTGTGTGACTGCACATTGTATTATACCAGAAGTCAGTACCTTTCACTGCATCTGTGTGACTGCACATTGTATTATACCAGCAGTCAGTGCATACCTTTCACTGCACCTGTGTGACTGCACACTGTATTAGTCCAGTCAGTACATACCTTTCACTGCATCTGTGACTGCGCATTGTATTATACCTGGCAGTCAGTGCATACTTTTCACTTGAATGGATGGCAAACTTGCCCTCCATAACAGATTCTCGTTAAAGGATTTCAAGTGTATTTATCTCATCATTATACAGCAGGGCCTCGAAAGAGTCCTTCTGTATTGTTATTTTTTGTCACTACCTCCCTGAGTCGGGGACTTGCATGCCGTGCCTGCTGCCTTCCTTGGATGTGTGGTGGTAGCTGTTCCTGCTCCTCTGCCCACAGCAGCCAGGTGTCCATTAAGGAAATCTTGAGCAGAAGAAGCCAATGTCTGCCAGTCACCCCGGCGTTTGACAGCTGGCTTGGCGGAACTGTTAGCTCGCCAGCTGTTTCCATACCAGATGGTGGACTCTGAGCCCTTCCGAAAATTTGTGCCGATTAGAACACTACAGTAGAAGATACCAGGCCGTAATTCTTTTTTAAAAAAGGCGATACCCAAACTGTACCATGATGTTGAAAGGTGATTGGGACACCGCAGGGGAAGGTAACAGGCTGCAATTGTTTTTCTCAAAAGGTGATACCCAAACTGTACCGTGATGTTGAAAGGCAAATGGTGTCATCTCTGGCGCACAGCATTGGGTCAAGGGTCCATCTGATCACAGATGCCTGGTCTGCAAAGCACAGTCAGGGCAGGTGCATTACTTATATAGCACATTGGGTCCTTCCTTGGATGTGTATTGGCTGTTTCTCAGGCTCCCACTCTGGACCCCTGGACTACTGGGTGTGCAGGCTTGACCTGTGGCCAGAGCTGTCACAATTTGTTATCCAACTTCTGGCTTGCCCTGCCTCAAGCGTCCTGTCAGAAAGGACCTTCAGCGCAGCTGGAGGCATTATCAGTGAGAAAAGTTGCCTAGGTCAAAAAAGTGTTCAGTACCTCACCTTTATCAAAATAAATGAGGCATGGATCCCGGAGGGCTACTGCCTGCCCGAAGACTAAGTCAGTCCCCACACACAGCATCTCTGCCTGCAGGCCGCTTGACTGCCTTCTCCACCACCACAAATAAGGTCCAGGAATTTTTAAGGCCGCTAACAAAAAGAATAATAATTTTACTGGTGCGTGTACATGCCTGCCTAATTTTTCTGGCTGCAAAAACAAAAGGCATGTCCATGTGTCAATTCTCCTTTGTGATTGTTACCTTGCCGCGGTGAAGGGGCTTGCGTATCATAATGAAGAAATGACCTATATGAGTGTGTTGGGGGGCACACCCAAGAAAATAAGGTTGTTGCCTCATTGTGGACAGACCGAATTTGATCAGCTGGAGAGTCACCGTTGTTCTGTCATTGGGCTACCTCAGCTCGACCATATGGGCTTGAAAACCGCCATCGCCTGCACACTCGCCATCGTGTGCACCAGTCCAGCACGGCAATCACTACACAAATAGCTGTTTGCTGTGCGTTACACAGTGAGTTTGGTCTGTCAGTAGAGATGGCCCGAACCTCCAATTTTCGGTTCACGAACTTCCGCAAAAGTTTGGTTTGCACAAACTTTCGCGAACCGCAATAGACTTCAATGGGGAGGCGAACTTTGAAAACACTTATGCTGGCCAGAAAAGTGATGGAAAAGATGTTTCAAGGGGTCTAACATCTGAGTTTTTGCATGTATGAGTGGGATAGACGCCAAAAGTCCTGGGGAAAAATCTGGATTTGATGCAAACCAGCGTTTTAAGAGCAGAAATCACATTGAATGCTAAATTGCAGGCCTAAAGTGCTTTAAAATATCTTGCATGTGTATACATCAATCAGGGAGTGTAATTAGAGTACTGCTTCACACTGCCACACCAAACTCACTGTGTAACGCACCGCAAACAGTTGTTTGTGTAGTGACGGCCGTGCTGGACTGATGTGCACCATGGCGAGAGTACAGGCCGTGGCGGTTTTTAAGCCCATATGGTCGCGGGCTGTGGTAGCTCAATTATACAGGGAGTGCAGAATTATTAGGCAAGTTGTATTTTTGAGGAATAATTTTATTATTGAACAACCATGTTCTCAATGAACCCAAAAAACTCATTAATATCAAAGCTGAATATTTTTGAAAGTAGTTTTTAGTTTGTTTTTAGTTTTAGCTATTTTAGGGGGATATCTGTGTGTGCAGGTGACTATTACTGTGCATAATTATTAGGCAACTTAACAAAAAACAAATATATACCCATTTCAATTATTTATTTTTACCAGTGAAACCAATATAACATCTCAACATTCACAAACATACATTTCTGACATTCAAAAACAAAACAAAAACAAATCAGTGACCAATATAGCTACCTTTCTTTGCAAGGACACTCAAAAGCCTGTCATCCATGGATTCTGTCAGTGTTTTGATCTGTTCACCATCAACATTGTGTGCAGCAGAAAACACAGCCTCCCAGACACTGTTCAGAGAGGTGTACTGTTTTCCCTCCTTGTAAATCTCACATTTTATGATGGACCACAGGTTCTCAATGGGGTTCAGATCTGGTAAACAAGGAGGCCATGTCATTAGTTTTTCTTCTTTTATACCCTTTCTTGCCAGCCACGCTGTGGAGTACTTGGAAGCGTGTGATGGAGCATTGTCTTGCATGAAAATCATGTTTTTCTTGAAGGATGCAGACTTCTTCCTGTACCACTGCTTGAAGAAGAGGTCTTCCAGAAACTGGCAGTAGGACTGGGAGTTGAGCTTGACTCCATCCTCAACCCGAAAAAAGGCCCCACAAGCTCATCTTTGATGATACCAGCCCAAACCAGTACTCCACCTCCACCTTGCTGGCGTCTGAGTCGGACTGGAGCTCTCTGCCCTTTACCAATCCAGCCACGGGCCCATCCATCTGGACCATCAAGACTCACTCTCATTTCATCAGCCCATAAAACCATAGAAAAATCAGTCTTGAGATATTTCTTGGCCCAGTCTTGATGTTTCAGCTTGTGTGTCTTGTTCAGTGGTGGTTGTCTTTCAGCCTTTCTTACCTTGGCTATGTCTCTGAGTATTGCACACCTTGTGCTTTTGGGCACTCCAGTGATGTTGCAGCTCTGAAATATGGCCAAACTGGTGGCAAGTGGCATCTTGGCAGCTGCACGCTTGACTTTTCTCAGTTCATGGGCAGTTATTTTGCGCCTTGGTTTTTCCACACGCTTCTTGCGACCCTGTTGACTATTTTGAATGAAACGCTTGATTGTTCGATGATCACACTTCAGAAGCTTTGCAATTTTAAGAGTCCTGCATCCCTCTGCAAGATATCTCACTATTTTTGACTTTTCTGAGCCTGTCAAGTCCTTCTTTTGACCCATTTTGCCAAAGGAAAGGAAGTTGCCTAATAATTATGCACACCTGATATAGGGTGTTGATGTCATTAGACCACACCACTTCTCATTACAGAGATTCACATCACCTAATATGCTTAATTGGTAGTAGGCTTTCGAGCCTATACAGTTTGGAGTAAGACAACATGCATAAAGAGGATGATGTGGTCAAAATACTCATTTGCCTAATAATTCTGCACTCCCTGTAGAACAACAGTGACTGTCCAGCTGATCAAATTTGGTCTGTCCACAATGAAGCAACGACCTTATTATCTTGGGTGTGCCCCCCTCCCTTCCCGAGACACTCATATAGCCGTCGGTCATTGCTTCATTGTGATACGCAAGCCCCTTCACCGTGGCAAGGTAATGATCACGAAGGGGAATTGGCACATGTACATGCCTTTTGTTTTGTTGTTGCAACATGCCTTTTGTTTTGTTGTTGCAGCTGCAGTGCAGCCAGAAAAATTAGGCAGGCATGTACATGCACCAAAAAAAGTAGTATATAAAAATTTAGGAATCCACCTGGAGTCCTGGACCCTGTTGGCGGTGGCAGAGAAGGCAGTCAAGCGGCGTGCAGGCAGAGATGCTGTGTGTGGGTACTGACTTCTTCGGGCGAGCAGTAGCCCTCCGGGATCCCTGCCTCATTCATTTTGATAAAGGTGAGGCACTGAACACTTTTGTGACTTAGCAACTTCTCTTCTCAGTGACAATGCCTCCAGCCATGCTGAAGGTCCTTTCTGATAGGACGCTTGAGGCAGGGCAAGACAGAAGTTGGATGGCAAATTGTGACAGCTCTGGCCACAGGTCAAGCCTGTGCACCCAGTAGTCCAGGGGTTCATCGCTGCTCACAGTGTCTACATCCACACTTAAGGCCAGGTAGCCGGAAGCACTAAGGTGAGGCGTTGGACTAAAGAATGTCCGCATGTCCAACATCACCATGAGATCGCTGGAGCATCCTGTCCTTGCCTGCGTGGACATGGGAGAAGGATTACTGGCAGTGGTACCTTTATTGTGTTGTGCTGTGACATCACCCATCACATATTATAATGTGCACCTGTCACACACAGACAGGTACCGGACAGGCAAAGTGACACTGTGTGCGCTCACGTAGGTAGGTGGGTGCACTGAAGTGAACAACAGGTAGGTATATGCAGTGATGGGTATTACAATGTGCACCTGTCACACACACACACACACACACACACACACAGGTACCGAGCAGGTACAGTGACACTGCGTGCACTCACGTAGGTAGGTGGGTGCACTGAAGTGAACAACAGGTAGGTATATGCAGTGATGGGTATTACAATGTGCACCTGTTACACACAGACAGGTACCGGACAGGCACAGTGACACTGCGTGCGCTCACATAGGTAGGTGGGTGCACTGAAGTGAACAACAGGTAGTAGGTATATGCAGTGATGGGTATTATAATTAGTGTTGGGCGAACACCTAGATGTTCGGGTTCGCGAACGTTCGCCGAACATCGCCGCGATGTTCGGGTGTTCGACCCGAACTCCGAACATAATGGAAGTCAATGGGGACCCGAACTTTCGTGCTTTTGTAAAGCTTCCTTACATGCTACATACCCCAAATTTTCAGAGTATGTGCACCTTGGGAGTGGGTACAAGAGGAAAAAAATTTAGCAAAAAGAGCTTATAGTTTTTGAGAAAATCGATTTTAAAGTTTCAAAGGGAAAACTGTCTTTTAAATGCGGGAAATGTTTGTTTTCTTTGCACAGGTAACATGCTTTTTGTCGGCATGCAGTCATAAATGTAATACATATAAGAGGTTCCAGGAAAAGGGACCGGTAACGCTAACCCAGCAGCAGCACACGTGATGGAACAGGAGGAGGGTGGCGCAGGAGGAGAAGGCCACGCTTTGAGACACAACAACCCAGGCCTTGCATGAGGACAAGAAGCGTGCGGATAGCAATTTGCGTTTTGTCGCCATGCAGTCATAAATTTAATACAGATGAGAGGTTCAATAAACAGGGACCGGAAACGCTAACCCATCACAGATGTTCATTGTTCATGTTACTTGGTTGGGGTCCGGGAGTGTTGCGTAGTCGTTTCCAATCCAGGATTGATTCATTTTAATTTGAGTCAGACGGTCTGCATTTTCTGTGGAGAGGCGGATACGCCGATCTGTGACGATGCCTCCGGCAGCACTGAAACAGCGTTCCGACATAACGCTGGCTGCCGGGCAAGCCAGCACCTCTATTGCGTACATTGCCAGTTTGTGCCAGGTGTCTAGCTTCGATACCCAATAGTTGAAGGGTGCAGATGGATTGTTCAACACAGCTATGCCATCTGACATGTAGTCCTTGACCATCTTCTCCAGGCGATCGGTGTTGGAGGTGGATCTGCACGCTTGCTGTTCTGTGTGCTGCTGCATGGGTGTCAGAAAATTTTCCCACTCCAAGGACACTGCCGATACCATTCCCTTTCGGGCACTAGCTGCGGCTTGTGTTGTTTGCTGCCCTCCTGGTCGTCCTGGGTTTGCGGAAGTCAGTCTGTCGGCGTACAACTGGCTAGAGGAGGGGGAGGATGTCAATCTCCTCTCTAAAGTCTCCACAAGGGCCTGCTGGTATTCTTCCATTTTGACCTGTCTGGCTCTTTCTTCAAGCAGTTTTGGAACATTGTGTTTGTACCGTAGATCCAGAAGGGTATAAACCCAGTAATTGGTGTTGTCCAGAATGCGCACAATGTGTGGGTCGCGTTCAATGCAGTCCTAGGCCGAAGAGGTCATAGCCTAGGGTCACAAAAACCTGTTTATTTGGGCAATTTCAATGGTGGCGAGTCTGACGTACATAAATCGCAGCAATGGCCGTTAGCAACGTCTGAATCTCACGAAATGTCTCATGCAGGTAGAAGACATATTGTTAGACTTGGGCTCCAAAGATGGGTTCCCTACATCTCTGCAAACCAGAGTTACAGAGGTCCAAAATTGGTAAAATCCCCCATAGGCTTTCATTGGGCCTCCTATTTACAGTTCCAAAATCTCACATCTTTTCAAAGGGCAATTGCTCAGCAGTGGCAAATTTTCTAGCATTGTAGGGACCCTTAGGGGGAACATGACTGGTGAGTTTCGGGCCCCTAGGCCGAAGAGGTCATAGCCTAGGGTCACAAAAACCTGTTTATTTGGGCTATTTCAATGGTAGTGATGGTGACGTACATAAATCTCAGCCATGGCCGTTAGCAACGTCTGAATCTCACGAAATGTCTCATGCAGGTAGAAGACATATTGTTAGACTTGGATTCCAAAGATGGGGTCCCTACATCTCTGCAAACCAGAGTTACAGGGGTCCAAAATTGGTAAAATCCCCCATAGGTTTTAATTGCCTCCCTATTTCACTTTCCAAAATCTCACATCTTTTCAAAGGGCAATGGCTCAGCAGTGGCAAATTTTCTAGCATTGTAGGGACCCTTAGGGGGAACATGACTGGTGAGTTTCGGGCCCCTAGGCCGAAGAGGTCATAGCCTAGGGTCACAAAAACCTGTTTATTTGGGCTATTTCAATGGTAGTGATGGTGACGTACATAAATCTCAGCCATGGCCGTTAGCAACGTCTGAATTTCACGAAATGCCTCATGCAGGTAGAAGACATATTGTTAGACTTGGATTCCAAAGATGGGGTCCCTACATCTCTGCAAACCAGAGTTACAGGGGTCCAAAATTGGTAAAATCCCCCATAGGCTTTAATTGCCTCCCTATTTCACTTTCCAAAATCTCACATCTTTTCAAAGGGCAATGGCTCAGCAGTGGCAAATTTTCTAGCATTGTAGGGACCCTTAGGGGGAACATGACTGGTGAGTTTCGGGCCCCTAGGCCGAAGAGGTCATAGCCTAGGGTCACAAAAACCTGTTTATTTGGGCTATTTCAATGGTAGTGATGGTGACGTACATAAATCTCAGCCATGGCCGTTAGCAACGTCTGAATTTCACGAAATGTCTCATGCAGGTAGAAGACATATTGTTAGACTTGGATTCCAAAGATGGGGTCTCTACATCTCTGCAAACCAGAGTTACAGGGCTCCAAAATTGGTAAAATCCCCCATAGGCTTTCATTGGGCCTACTATTTACCGTTCCAAAATCTCACACCATTTCAAAGGGTAATGGCTCAGCAGTGGCAAAACTCACCAGTCATGATCCCCCTAAGGGTCCCTACAATGCTAGAAAATTTGGTACTGCTGAGCCATTGCCCTTTGAAAAGATGTGAGATTTTGGAAAGTGAAATAGGGAGGCAATTAAAGCCTATGGGGGATTTTACCAATTTTGGACCCCTGTAACTCTGGTTTGCAGAGATGTAGGGACCCCATCTTTGGAATCCAAGTCTAACAATATGTCTTCTACCTGCATGAGACATTTCGTGAAATTCAGACGTTGCTAACGGCCATGGCTGAGATTTATGTACGTCACCATCACTACCATTGAAATAGCCCAAATAAACAGGTTTTTGTGACCCTAGGCTATGACCTCTTTGGCCTAGGGGCCCGAAACTCACCAGTCATGTTCCCCCTAAGGGTCCCTACAATGCTAGAAAATTTGCCACTGCTGAGCAATTGCCCTTTGAAAAGATGTGAGATTTTGGAACTGTAAATAGGAGGCCCAATGAAAGCCTATGGGGGATTTTACCAAATTTGGACCCCTGTAACTCTGGTTTGCAGAGATGTAGGGACCCCATCTTTGGAATCCAAGTCTAACAATATGTCTTCTACCTGCATGAGACATTTCGTGAGATTCAGACGTTGCTAACGGCCATGGCTGAGATTTATGTATGTCACCATCACTACCATTGAAATAGCCCCAATAAACAGGTTTTTGTGACCCTAGGCTATGACCTCTTCGGCCTAGGGGCCCGAAACTCACCAGTCATGTTCCCCCTAAGGGTCCCTACAATGCTAGAAAATTTGCCACTGCTGAGCCATTGCCCTTTGAAAAGATGTGAGATTTTGGAAAGTGAAATAGGGAGGCAATTAAAGCCTATGGGGGATTTTACCAATTTTGGACCCCTGTAACTCTGGTTTGCAGAGATGTAGGGACCCCATCTTTGGAATCCAAGTCTAACAATATGTCTTCTACCTGCATGAGACATTTCGTGAAATTCAGACGTTGCTAACGGCCATGGCTGAGATTTGTGTACGTCACCATCACTACCATTGAAATAGCCCAAATAAACAGGTTTTTGTGACCCTAGGCTATGACCTCTTCGGCCTAGGGGCCCGAAACTCACCAGTCATGTTCCCCCTAAGGGTCCCTACAATGCTAGAAAATTTGCCACTGCTGAGCCATTGCCCTTTGAAAAGATGTGAGATTTTGGAAAGTGAAATAGGGAGGCAATGAAAGCCTATGGGGAATTTTACCAATTTTGGACCCCTGTAACTCTGGTTTGCAGAGATGTAGGGACCCCATCTTTGGAATCCAAGTCTAACAATATGTCTTCTACCTGCATGAGACATTTCGTGAGATTCAGACGTTGCTAACGGCCATGGCTGAGATTTATGTATGTCAGACTCGCCACCATTGAAATTGCCCAAATAAACAGGTTTTTGTGACCCTAGGCTATGACCTCTTCGGCCTAGGACTGCATTGAACGCGACCCACGCATTGTGCGCATTCTGGACAACACCAATTACTGGGTTTATACCCTTCTGGATCCACGGTACAAACACAATGTTCCAAAACTGCTTGAAGAAAGAGCCAGACAGGTCAAAATGGAAGAATACCAGCAGGCCCTTGTGGAGACTTTAGAGAGGAGATTGACATCCTCCCCCTCCTCTAGCCAGTTGTACGCCGACAGACTGACTTCCGCAAACCCAGGACGACCAGGAGGGCAGCAAACAACACAAGCCGCAGCTAGTGCCCAAAAGGGAATGGCATCGGCAGTGTCCTTGGAGTGGGAACATTTTCTGACACCCATGCAGCAGCACACAGAACAGCAAGCGTGCAGATCCACCTCCAACACCGATCGCCTGGAGAAGATGGTCAAGGACTACATGTCAGATGGCATAGCTGTGTTGAACAATCCATCTGCACCCTTCAACTATTGGATATCGAAGCTAGACACCTGGCACAAACTGGCAATGTACGCAATAGAGGTGCTGGCTTGCCCGGCAGCCAGCGTTATGTCGGAACGCTGTTTCAGTGCTGCCGGAGGCATCGTCACAGATCGGCGTATCCGCCTCTCCACAGAAAATGCAGACCGTCTGACTCAAATTAAAATGAATCAATCCTGGATTGGAAACGACTACGCAACACTCCCGGACCCCAACCAAGTAACATGAACAATGAACATCTGTGATGGGTTAGCGTTTCCGGTCCCTGTTTATTGAACCTCTCATCTGTATTACATTTATGACTGCATGGCGACAAAATGTAAATTGCTATCCACACGCTTCTTGTCCTCATGCAAGGCCTGGGTTGTTGTGTCTCAAAGCGTGGCCTTCTCCTCCTGCGCCACCCTCCTCCTGTTCCATCACGTGTGCTGCTGCTGGGTTAGCGTTACCGGTCCCTTTCCCTGGAACCTCTTATATGTATTACATTTATGACTGCATGCCGACAAAAAGCATGTTACCTGTGCAAAGAAAACAGACATTTCCCGCATTTAAAAGACAGTTTTCCCTTTGAAACTTTAAAATTGATTTTCTCAAAAACTATAAGCTCTTTTTGCTAAATTTTTTTTCTCTTGTACCCACTCCCAAGGTGCACATACCCTGTAAATTTGGGTTATGTATCATATAAGGAGGCTTTACAAAGCACGAAAGTTCGGGTCCCCATTGACTTCCATTATGTTCGGAGTTCGGCTCGAACACCCGAACATCGCGCCCATGTTCGGCCCGAACCCGAACATCTAGATGTTCGCCCAACACTACACGTGACCCGTTCGGCCAATCACAGCGCTAGCCGAACGTTCGGGTAACGTTCGGCCATGCGCTCTTAGTTCGGCCATATGGCCGAACAGTTTGGCCGAACACCATCAGGTGTTCGGCCGAACTCGAACATCACCCGAACAGGGTGATGTTCTGCAGAACCCGAACAGTGGCGAACACTGTTCGCCCAACACTAATTATAATGTGCACCTGGCACAGCAGTAATTATACCACCAAGGGGCCAAAGGCCAGCTGCAACTGACTGACAGGACTGTATATAATGCAAGTGGGCCACAAAAAGAAAAAGATAGATCACAAGAACAAGATTAGCTTTTTTAGCAATAAGAATCAGCAAGGAGCAAGCTAAGAAGCCTACAAGAGCCTAACTAAGCTTTCCGTATAGGTCTCTGCACAGCAGCTCTCCCTTCTCTAATTAATGCAGGCACACGAGTGAGTGAAAAGCCTGCCTTTTATAAGGGGAGTTTTGGCTCCAGGAGGGAGTGTAGCCTGATTGGCTACTATGTGCCTGCTGACTGTGATGTAGAGAGTCAAAGTTGACCCTCAGGATGCACTATGGGGGCAAACCGAACTTCCGGAAAAGTTTGCGGTTCTCTGCGGTCGCGAACCCCCGGAAGTTTACTGGGAAGCGTTCGCCGGCGAACCATTCAGGCCATCTCTAATTAACTCAACGGCATGGACTTGCCGTGCAGGAACACAATTTCTCTCCTCTGGGCCATAACATTTTCAATCCACTAAGTATTGTAGAGAATAACGGAACTTCAGAGAATCCAAAATTCTTTCTATCTCGTACTCAGGTTCCCCATCCACCTCAATAGGTGGAGGAGATTCAGAAGAAAAAACATTGGCTACTGATTTCAATAAAGATACATGGAAAGATGTTACTCCCCTTATAGACTGAGGAAGAGTCATACAACATCATTAATTTTCTTAGCAATAGGATAAGGACCAATATATTTGGGACCTAACTTGGCAGATGGCTGACGGAGAGGAATGTTGCGGGTAAACACCCACACCATATCTCCAGGTGAAAACTCAAACTCAGGAGACCGATGACGATCAGCCTGAGATTTTTGTTGCACAACCGCTCCTTTCAAATTTTCTCTGACCTGAGCTCAGACTGTCTGCATGTGAGAAATCCATTCCTCCAAGAGTGGATGAGGAATGTGAATGGGAGAATGAAGTGAATTTAGGAGTTCGGCAAGTAACTACCTAAAATGGTGATAATTTGGTGGAAGAACTAGAGAGGTTATTAAATGCAAATTACACAAATGGTAAAAACTGAAGCCAGGTCTCCTGACGATCAGACACAAAACACCTGAGATACTGCTCCAGGGATTGATTAGTTCTTTCAGTCTGACCGTTGGTCTCAGGATGAAACCCAGATGAAAATGTTAACGAGATTCCTAAATGAGAACAGAATGATTGCCAAAATTGGGAGACAAACTGAACTACCCTATCCGACACAATATTCCCTGGGATACCATGTAAAACAAAATACATGTTCTATAAATAATTCTGCCAATTCTTTGGCAGAGGGCAACTTACATAATGGAATATAATGAGCCAGCTTACTAAACCTGTCGACAATCACCCAAATTACGCTTTTCCCACCAGAAGTAGGCAAATCGACCACAAAATCCATAGAAATATGGGTCCACGCTCCACGGAACCTGGGGAATGGGTAAGGGCATCAAATTACCTCTAGGAGCATTCCTAGAGACCTTGCTTTTGACACAGACACTGCAGGTGCCAACAAAAGCCTTACAGTCCTTCCTTATGGTAGGCCACCAAACATGACGTGTTAATAACTCTAGGGTTTTAGTCTCTCCAGGATGTCCTGTCAGTTTGGTATCATGAAATTGTTGAAGCACCAGTAGGCGAAGATGAATCGGTACATATTACACATCTGAAGGTTTTCCAGGTGGACAGACCTCCTAAAAAGAAGACAATTTTTCAGACAGGTCAGAAAAATCTTGAGTGTCAGTGGCAGCGACCAAACAGTGCTTAGGTATAATAGAAACAGGGGACTTGGGCTGTGAAACTTCAGAATCACCTGGATAAAGCATCAGCCTTCACATTTTTACTTCCCGGTTTGTAAGTAATAGTGATATTGAAACGTGAGAAGAACAATGCCCACCGTGCCTGTCTGGGATTGAGTCTTGGCTTTTTCCTCGAGGGTTTTAGGCTCAGGATGACTGACCAGTGCATCGTTTACAGAGTTAGCCAGACCTAATAGAAACTGATCAAGCAGCGCAGCCTCCTCCCACTTGGAGAAAACTGACCAACGCCTAAATTCGGTGGCATAATACTCTGCAGTATGACGGCACTGACGCAGTTCGCGAAGTTTACGAACTGCGGTAGAAGCCACATCAGGATCGGCATAAATCACAGCCATTACTTCAAAAAATGTGTTTACCGATGTAAAAGCTTCATGCCTGGGAGGTAAGCCATATGCCCAGGTTTGTGAGTCACCTTGTAAGAGAGTTTTAATAAGGGCTATTTTCTGGGATTCAGAACTAGAGGACTAACCTCAAAATATGTAAAACATCGATTCATGTAGTTACTGAAATTGGATCTGGACCCAGAGAATTTTTCAGGTAATGGCATTTTAGGCTCAATGATAGGAGGACCTACTAGCTGGTCTCTACGGCCTGCCAAATTCTCAGGTGGAGGTGCGTTAAGCAACTGTGTAAACTGTTCTTGCTGAGCAGCGACTGTATTATTAAGCTGATTAACGGCAGTCACGAGAAGCTGAACCTGTCGTTGCAACTCATCCATGATAATACTTTTAAAGGGAAGATCCACGCTGCTAAAAAAAAAAAGAAAAACTGCACTCACCTGGGGCTTCTTCCAGCTCCTGGCAGTCGATCGGTGCCCTCGGCGCAGCTCCTCTCCCTACGGGCTTCCAGCAGTGAAGAAGCCGACCTCGCCAGGTCGGCTTCCGGATCGGCGTCATGTGCATTCCACGGCGCGGGTCACGTGGTGTACGTGACGTCATCGGGTCTCTACTGCGCAGGCGCAGTAGTTCTGCGCCTGCGCAGCAGAGACCCAATGACGTCTCTACACCACGTGACCCCCCGCCGTGGAGCGCACAGAAGCCGACCTGGAAGCCGACCTGGCGAGGTCGGCTTCTTCACTGCTGGACGCCCGAAGGGAGAGGAGCTGCGCCGAGGGCACTGATCGACTGCCAGGAGCTGGAATTAGCCCCAGGTGAGTGCAGTTTTATTTTTTTTTAGCAGCGTGAACCTTCCCTTTAAGGTCTGTTATAATGTGACGCTGGGTATTAGACATAATCCCTGAATAGATAAATCGTGGTCAGATCATCAGCTAAAGTCATACACGTGTAGTCAGAAATACTGTGGTACAATAGGACTGAGGCAAGGCTAGGTCAATAACAGGCTGATATCATACAGGTGGTCAGATGACTATAGTACAGAAGGCTGAGACAGAGACAAAAACGTTAAACAGGCGGAGGTCATACACTTAGATCAGATGGCTGAGGTACAGATGAGAGACAGAATCAGAGTGAGGGTTTAGCCCAAACACAGAATAACAATCAGAATAATATACAATTTCTAATATATAATATATATATATATATATATATATGTATATATATATATATATATATGTATATATATATATATATATATATATATATATATATATATATATATATATATATATATATATATATATATATATATATATATCTGGTCTAACTAGAGTACATATATATATCGGCAGTGTCTGCATATTTATATAGCCCTGAAAACAAGCTGACTAGGCACAGTAGCAAGACATGGTCCAGCGGTCAGTGAACTGATAGCTACCAACGGACAGCGAGTAACTGAATGCCCAGGGCTTATATATCAGGAATATAGCACACACCAAGCCCCCAGGAAAATCGGACCAATCAGCAGGCTTGCTCTCCAGAGATCGCAAATTTGAATGTACCCATGATCACGGGTAGATTTTCATGATTGCCGAACTCAAATTCGAAGAGCGATACTGCTCCCGAATTCAAAGTCGAAGGTACCCGAACAGTCAATCTCGAATTCGGCCGTGATCATGGGTGTTAACCCATGATCACGAATTCGGCTTTGGTATCCAGGGGATGACATCATTGGGCCAATCAGAAGGCCCCCAGCTGAGGACCTAGCAACCAATCAGAGGAGGGGAGCCTGGCCTTACCCTCCTCTATATAAACATACATATATCCAGGCACATCGCCTCTAGTTAGGACATTAAATAAATTTTTAGGGAAAGGGAGGTGCTGAAGGGGGTGTGGCTAGAAACAGCAAAAATCAATTAACCCTTCGCACACTCACATGCAAATGTTCAAACAAATGCATTCACAGATTTACTCATCCAGGCACAACTGTTATCCCTACAGCTAAATTAAAAGCCAGGGTTTTAGTTCACAGAAGAATGCATTCTTATGTTTAGTCACCTATACTGCGCAGAAGTACCCAGGTAAACATAGGTGTCCTAACTCTGGCCCTGTAACATGCATAGTGCAGACATGCAAACACATTCATGGCATCAAACCTATCAATGGATTAGGAGCACACATCCTAACTTCCTCTCCTGGGAAAGACAGTGCATCTTACCAATCGCACAAGGGAGCTAACTTTATGTGTCCATGTGCACCATGCGCATACACCAGCATAAGCTGTCTGCATGCTGACAAACATACAGGGGAAGGGGGGAGTGCACCGAATTAGACCCTAGCCACAGGGGTCAATGATAAGAATAAACATACATATATCCAGGCACATCGCCTCTAGTAAGGCGGCGGCCATCTTAAGGAGCCCGTCCTTGCTGTGTGACTCTGCAGTACTGAGAGCATCTCCAGAGCTGCTGCGTGTCTTAGCAAGTGCTTTTCTTGTGCTAAACCCAGAGTTTTACATCCTAAACATATTCTGAACACATTTATTGTACTCATTTATAGATGGATAGTGATTTGATTGTTATAGTTCAGTCAGCTAGTGTAGTGTATATACTGTATACTGTGCTAGGCTAGTGTTAGGTCTGTGTGCAGGCTAGGCCTGCTAGCCTAGGTAGCCTTAGCCTACTAGCTTAGGTAGGTTAGGGATTATAGTTAGTTGTGTACTAGTACTAGTTTACTTAATTTGTACTGTTAGTACTGTTAGGAGAGGCAGCGCCATTGCTGCAGCCACTGGCAGCACCAGCAGGTCTGTGACTGGTCCGCCGCCAGCCACTGACCGCAGAGTTCTGGAGGAGGGAGCAGAGGCGCAGCAGCAGCGTGTTGCGCCCATCTTTGCCCCGGGTCATCACCCCGGCCCATTGTGGAGAGTCAGGAACAGGCTGTCATGGAAATGATGGTGGAGCAGCAAGCCACCGTTTCCAGCCAGACCTCCAGCACCAGCGAGACCAGTGCCACCACCACCACCAGCACTCCGGTCCGCAGCAGGCCTCCGCCACCGCTTGAGGTCATGTCGACCCCAGCGACCAGCCTACACTCAATGAGCGCACTCTTTACACCAGGGACCGCAAGCGTTTTGAGGGATGTGGTTGCCCAGTTAGAGGAGGAGATGATGGGGGCATGAAAGGAGGAGGATGAGGTGGAGGAGTTTGTTGTTGGCGCAAAATAACCAAAATTTCATGAGGAGGAGCCTGATGTAGCCTGATGTTGGGGCAGAGGAGCTGGTTGTTGGGGGACCGTCCCTATGTGCCTCCACCAGCACAGTTGGTTGAAGGCAGCTCGTCATCGGAGGAGGAGGCGTCTCTGGCACAGATGCGCGGCAACAGCATGGCGGCCAGCACAGGGCTTGGAAGGCAGGAGCCACAGCCTGCTGCTTCAGCCGCTACCACCACCCGCACCAAAGCTCCTCCAAGCAAAGGGTAAAAAAACTCAGCCCTCTAAAGGCAAAAAACCTCCCCAGCCCTCAAGCTTGAAGGGCAAGTTTAAGTCCCCAGTCTGGCGGTACTTCATTGTGTGCGTTGACGACAAGACCCGTGCCATTTGCCACAGTTACGGTGCCAGCCTGAGCAGAGGTCGTGATCTGAACAAGTTGGGTACCTCGTGCCTACAGGCCGACCTGGAGACCAAACATTTTCAGGACTACAGTGAGTTTCTGAAGCTGAAGGACAGTGGTGCAGGCAGTGGTAAGAGCCAGACAGCACAGACTTCAGCAGCAGCAGCATCCCACCCTCCTGCTCATCCAACATCAGCAGCAGGAGCACAGAAACTCACTGCTTCCCCCCCCCCCCCCGGGCAGCCAGTCCTCAGTGGCCTCATCTGCTTCCTCCACAGTCGCCTCCTCATCCTCCCATGCAGGCAAACACCGCCAGACCCTGCTCAGCACGTCCTTTCCCGGTGTGACCAAGCTTCTGCCTCCCACCAACAGGCGCATCCGGGTGCTGAACGTGTTACTTGCCCGGGCCATGTGCTCCCAGCTCCTGCCATACTCCTTTGTGCAGGAGGGGAGTGACATGAGAACGCTCCTGCAGTATGGGATCCCGGAGTGGCAAATTCCCAGCCGCCACTATTTATCCTGCATGGCGATCCCAGCACTGCCCCAGGTCGCTATGGCGAACGTGGGCCGCTCGCTCGATCACGCCGTGAGTGAGCGGATCCACATCACTATGGACTCCTGGAGCAGCCGTTTCGGGACAGACCGCTACCTGTCCTTCATGGCTCACTGGGTCAGCCTGGTGGAATGCGCCAGCGAGGAAGCAGCAGGTTCATCCTCGGGCGCATCAGCAGCACCACCAGTAATCCACTATTTGGTGCCACCACGCGGGGTCAGGGGAGAAGCAGCAGCTCCAGCCACCAAGCGACCCCGTCTCAACAGCAGCGTGAAGGCCCGCCATTTCCAAGTGCTGCTGGAGATGAGAAGCCTGGGGAAGAGCAGTCTGACGGCAGCCAACGCTACCTGAGGGAGCAGGAGAAGATGTGGCTGACCCCCAGAGGCCTCAGATTCGGATTGGTGGTGTCTGACAATGCGGCCAACCTGCTGGCTGCCATCTCCAGGGGACGCTTGACCCACTTCCCCTGCTTGGCCCACGTCCTGAACCTGGTGGTGCAGAAGTTCCTGCGCACCTACCAGGGGACGGACAATCTGTTGGAAGCGGTTCAGAAAATTGTGCGCAGTTTCCACCGCTCAGCGGCTGCCGCAGCAAACCTGGCCGACATGCAGCAGCTTGAGGGCCTGCCACGACACCACCTTGTCATCGATGTGCCAACTCGCTGGAACTCCACCCTGGTGATGTTGGAGCGGCTGGTTTAACAGAGGAGGGCTGTCAACTGCCACATCGTTGAGGGCACTCTCACCGGCACCACCAAACTCCAGCTCCTCTCCAACGCACAGTGGGGGCAGATACAGCAGGTCTGCTTTGTCTTGGCTCCCTTCCTGCAGGGAACCAACCTGGTCAGCGAGGAATGGGCATCCCTCTGCCAGTGGGTGCCCTTTGTTTACCTCCTGGACAGGGCACTTTGTGATCTGCTGGATGTGGGAGAGGAGGCCCTGATCCAGCTGGAACAGCAGCCACCTGCGCAGTCCACTTCTGCGCAGGATTTTGAGTTGATGGAGGAGGAGGAGTTGGAGGTCCTGGACGTTGGTGTTGACGGGGAACAGCGGAGCACTGCTGCAGTGGTGCAAGGGTGGAGAGAGGAGGAAGAGGCTGCATCAGCATGATCCTGGACCCACGGCTGAAGGGAAAGGTGGCTCAGTTCCTGCCTGCTGGAGACCCTGAGCAGCGAACAAGGGAGTTGCAGGCGATCCTTGTTCGGCAATTGGAGGAAGCCTTCCCCCAGCCTTCCACCGCCTCTGTCCCTGTCCAGCCAGCACAGCAGCCTGTGCCTGCAGCCATCAGCAGCTGCAGCAGTATCAGGCACCCAGGAGACCTGCTGTCCTTGACAAAGGCACTCTACATGCGTGCAGCAGCAGCATCCTCTCAAAGTCACAGCCAGCGCCTGACCCGGATAGTGGCCGACTACATGGGGTCCTTCAGTGGGCTTGACACCGGCGAGGAGCCTGTGGACCCCTTGGAGGACTGGGTTGAGTGCTTGCAGATCTGGAGTGAGCTGGCGCAGTACGCCCTTGGAAGTCCTGTCTTGCCCCCCTTCCAGCGTGGTGTCCGAGAGGTGCTTCAATGCGGCCGGTGGCGTGGTCACGGAGAAGCGCTCTCGTCTGTCCACAGAGTCCGTGGACAGACTCACATTTTTGAAGATTAACCAGGCCTGGATTGAAGGCATGTTCCAGGCATCTGTTGTTGGCGAGAGGAGGACATGAGGTGCCTGGAAATTATTTTTTCACATCAACCTTCAGTCCCCTGCTAATTTGGCCTGGTTTTTCTTTAGGTGCTGTGGTACCACCACTAGGAACCATGGCCCGTTACATTCCCTGCTTCCACACGTCAACTCCTCCTCCTGCTGCTGCTGTATTTAACCTCCTGCTGTCTGTGTTCCCACTGCCATGGTCCACAGAATTATGCGCCACTAGTTATTACGCCACTACAGCAGCTACATGTTTTATAAAAAAAATATACATATGTATTTCTGAGGTGTCTGGGTTGAAAACTGTGCTGTCCCAGTTGTGTATTGGACACAATGTGGGCTTCATGACTGCTGTCCGGAAGCTCCTGCTGTATGGTGTTTATTATTAAAGCCGTGGTACCAACGCTAGGTACCATGGCCCGTTACATTGCCTGCTGCCAAACGTCACTCCTCCTCCTGCTGCTGAATTTAACCTCCTGCTGTCTGTGTTCCTGCCGCCAGGGTGTATTGGACAAAATGTGGGCTTCACTACTGCTGTCCGGAACCTCCTGCTATTACTACAGCCATGGTACCAACGCTAGGTACCATGGCCCGTTAAATTGTCTGCTGCCCCACCACTACTCCTCCCCCTCCTGCTGCTGCTGTATTTAACCTGCTGCTGTCTGTGTTCCCACCTCCAAGGTCCACAGAATTATGCACTACTGCCATGCACCACTAGCTTTTACGCCACTACAATAGCTATATTTTGTTATTTAAAAAAAAAATATTTCTGAGGTGTCTGGGTTGAAAACTGTGCTGTCCCAGTTGTGTATTGGACACAATGTGGGCTTCACGACTGCTGTCCGGAACCTCCTGCTGTATGGTGTTTATTATTACAGCCGTGGTACCAACGCTAGGTACCATGGCCCGTTACATTGCCTGCTGCCAAACGTCACTCCTCCTCCTGCTGCTGCATTTAACCCCCTGCTGTCTGTGTTCCTGCCGCCAGGGTCCACAGAATTATGCACTTCTGCCATGCACCACTAGCTATTACGCCACAAATTTAGCTATGCTGTTGAAGAAAATTTTTTACAACACTTGGGTTCTGTAAGGGAAAAAACAATACGTTGGGTACAAGAGGAAGAATATGAACACAAAAAAAAATGGAGGACGAGGAGGAGGAGAAGAAGAAGAACCAGGTGAAGAAGAAGAAGAACCAGAGGAAGAAGAACCAGATGATGATGATGAAGAACCAGGTGAAGAAAAAGAAGAACCTGGAGAAGAAGAACCTGGAGAAGAAGAACCCGAAGAAGAAAAACCTGAAGAAGAAGAACCTGAAGAAGAAGAAGAAGAAGAACCAGGTAAAGAAGAAGAAGAAACAGGTAAAGAAGAAGAAGAAGAAAAACCAGGTAATGAAGAAGAAGAAGAACCAGGTGAAGAAGAAGAAGAAGAAGAAGAACCAGAGAAAGAAGAACCAGATGATGATGATGATGATGATGATGATGATGATAAGGATGAAGAACCAGGTAAAGAAAAAGAAGAAGAACCAGGTGAAGAAGAACCTGGAGAAGAAGAACCCAGAGAAGAAGAACAAGAACAAGAAGAACAAGAAGAAGAACAGGAACAAGAAGAAGAACAACCAGGTGAAGAAGAGGGATCGGTTGAAAAGGGCGCCCGAGCTGCCTGTATGAAAAGGGCGCCGCCATAGACATCAATGTTATTTCTGGAAATATGGGCTACAAGGTGTAGAAAAGGGTGCCCGAGTTTTGATATAGGCTACAAGTGGGCTCCCCTTTGTAGCCCATATTTTTTCGGCTACAAGGTTTTCGGCTACAAGCGGGCTCCCCTTTGTAGCCCATATTTTTTTCGTCTACAGTAAGGTGCCCCTCTGTAGCCCATATTATTGACTTTTTTTTGTAGCCGAAGTCTTTATATGGGCTACAAGCGCTGGAAGCCGAATTATTTCATTCCCCCACTATCCATGGCGGCCTGGAGGGGGAATAGTAATTAACACATCCCGGAGTTTTTTTCTAGCCGAAGTTTGCATTTGGGCTACAAGCGCTGGAAGCCGAATTATTTCATTCCCCCACTATCCATGGCGGCCTGGAGGGGGAATAGTAATTAACACATCCCGGAGTTTTTTTCTAGCCGAAGTTTGTATATGGGCTACAAGCGCTGGAAGCCGAATTATTTCATTCCCCACTATCCATGGCGGCCTGGAGGGGGAATAGTAATTAACACATCCCCGAGTTTTTTTGTAGCCGAAGTTTTTATATGGGCTACACCAGGCGCCTTGGTTTTTTTGTAGCCCAAGTTTTTATATGGGCTACACCAAGCGTCTTTTTTGTAGCCGAAGTTTATATGGGCTACACCAGGCGCCTTTTTTGTAGCCGAAGTTGGTATATATATGGGCTCCACCAGGCGCCCTTTTTTACCGGCGCCCTTTTCATGTAGACCCGAAGAAGAAGAACCAGGTAAAGAAGAAGAAGAAGAACCAGGTAAAGAAGAAGAAGAAGAAGAACCAGGTAAAGAAGAAGAAGAAGCACCAGGTAAAGAAGAAGAAGAAGAAGCACCAGGTAAAGAAGAAGAAGAAGCACCAGGTAAAGAAGAACCAGATGATGATGATGATGATGAAGAAGAAGAACCAGATGATGATGATGAAGAAGAACCAGATGATGATGAAGAAGAAGAACCAGATGATGATGATGAAGAAGAAGAAGACAATGAAGATGAACCAGGTGAAGAAGAAGATGAAAAACCAAGTGAGGATGAACCAGAAGAAGAACGAGGTGAAGAAGAACCTGGAGAAGACGAACCTGGAGAAGAAGAACCTGGAGAAGAAAAACAAGAAGAAGAAGAAGAAGAAGAACAAGAAGAAGAACCAGGTGAAGAAGAAGAACCAGGTAAAGAAGAAGAAGAAGGACAAGGTAAAGAAGAAGAACCAGGTAAAGAAGAAGAAGAAAAACCAGGTGAAGAAGAAGAAGAACCAGGTGAAGAAGAAGACGCACCAGGTAAAGAAGGAGAAGAACCAGATGATGATGATGATGATGATGATGAAGAAGAACCAGATGATGAAGAAAAAGAACCAGATGATGATGATGATGAAGAAGAACCAGATCATGAAGAAGAAGAACCAGATGATGATGAAGAAGAAGACAATGAAGAGGATCCAGGTGAAGAAGAAGATGAAAAACCAAGTGAGGATGAACCAGAAGAAGAACCAGGTGAAGAAGAAGAAGAAGAAGAACCAGGTGCCAGTGAAGGAGACGATGATGAAGATGTTGGTGATGAGAAAGAAGATGGTAAAAGAGAAAAAGAAGACGGTGAAGAAAAAGATGGAGTGAAGAAAAAGAAGAAGGTGAAGACTGTGAAGAAGAATAAACAAGAAATGCAGAAAAAAAGTTTTCCATCAAATTTTTTTTTTAATTACACCTATTTAATTGTGATTTACCTTTAAAAAAAAATTGCTTTAAGGCCATCCGAATTCATGATCACGAGTCACGACTATTACCCGAATTCAATTACCGATAACGACTTGAATTCGAATCGAATTCTATGGTCGTGATCACGGCCGAATCCGAATGTGACCCGGACCCGAATTCGAATGTACTCGAATCGAATTCGGGTACATTCAAGCATCCCTGCCAATCAGCAACATCCCTGCAGCAAGTGTCAAATGACCGCAGGAATCAGCTGACACACCTCAGACACGCCTCCTTAACCTATAAAGGCAGTTCTGAGCTGCGCGCATCCTCCTAGGCAGACTGCCAGAAACAACACGCTGCCCCACATCTACAGGGGAGCCGGGGATGCGAACATGCTAATTCACATCTACAGGGGAGCCGGGGATGCGACTGACCTAAGAGGAAGAGGAAGCTTTCTCCAGCTGCTCAACACTATCAGAGCAGCCTCCAGAGACAACACCAGATAAGTTTGTTACACATAGTTTGTGCTAATTCTATGTACGTATTTATTATTATAGATTATTAAATTCAAAATGGCATTAAACATACACAAACAAAAAGCCAACCCCCCCCCCCATGAAAGAACTAGTCATCGATGACCCCCCCGCCGCTTCCCCCACCATTGGCAGCATCGCTCTGACCGAACCGACAGCCCCAGGGCCAACCTATCTCCCCTCAGGGAGCTCCCAAAGCTTTCTCCATTATTACAAAAAATCCATTAAGCGGCAACCGCTCTGTTAGACCGTCAAGGAAGTAAGCAAATGGTAAGGAGGGCAGTACACAATCTCTCCCAGAGATTGTTCCATTAGAGATAATAAAACCCATGCTGATGATCCCAACAAGGAATCGGGCCAACCCAGAACCCTCTAGTCCTGTCGGACCCACAGTGCCCCCCACAGGTGACAGCAGACAAGCATGCCCCTTATCAACCCATGCCTACACGTATACCAATTGTTGTGGTCCCCACAACAGTGGTCTTCCAACTCGACACTATTGCCAGGATGGCACCACCATCTTATTTGTAAGCTGCCCCCCCCCCATCTTGGACAAACATACATAATCAGATCATTCTGCCCATCTATATCATGCATTCAATACATCCACTCCAGGTCTAGCCACATCTAACCAGAAGAATGAAATTATATCTAGCTAATCCACAATCCTTTTTTGTGTTTGGGATAGTTTCTGCTCCTCCCTCCGTTTCTCCTATATCCCCTTCTCCTATTTCATCTTCCAAGGTTATTGACATGTCTTCTATCTGTTCTTGGAGGGATGGAGAGCTTTGCTTTTTCCATACTTTTGTCATTAGTCTTCTCGCAACAGATGTTCCCAAAGTTATCAGAGACTCTCGCGTCTGCCCCAATCCCAAACTCTCATCCAGTATTCCAAATAAGCCCCTCCAATATCGAAAACTATCTTCATAGAAATTTTATCTCTGAAAAAGGTCTCCAATTCTGTCCCAAATCTTCTCACTCCAGGGCACTCCCACATCATATGTACCAAGGTACCGCATTGACTATTACACTTCCAGCATAGGTCACTGATTGTTAGGCCATTTCTCACCATACGTGCAGGTGTCAAATACCATCTAGCTACTAGTTTATATTGAGTTAGCTGAGTATGAGTGTCTGATGTAATACATAATGAACAAAAAATCTTATCCCACAGATCTCTACCCAGTTTTACATCATCCTCTTTTTCCCACTTGGTCACATATGCGGTCAGTGCCCTGTGCAAGATCTCATCCAACAGATTGTAGACCTTATATAGTGCATTTATTGGTCTTTGTTTTACCAAAAACCATTGTTCGTATAAATTTATATCATGTTTAATTGCTTCCTTTTTGTATACCTTTTCCAGAAATTAGATAATTGTACCCTGCCACACACAGACAAGTCACTCCTATCAAAAACTGAAGGAATATTTAATTTCTTACAACCCATGATATTAATAAATCTCAAATCTGTATCTATCTTGTTGACAGAGTACCAGGTTCTGTCCCTGGCTTGGCCAAATTCGGGGTCAGACGCAAGAGTCATAATCGGGGAAGTCCCATCGCTATTGTTCCATTGCTTGATTAGTTTTGAGAAGATATTTATTGATGGCATTAGTAAAGGGTGGGAGGATGATAGCATGGCCTGTTTTACTTCTCCTGGGACCCAATGTCACGATTGTGGAATTATCTCCAAGGTCAGCGCACAACATGTGTGCTGACACTGCGGAAACCCTCCACAAGCGCTTGGAAAGGGAACCCAGCTTTGGTGCAAATGCACCTGTAGAGAGGAATTCCAACCGGCAGATGGAGCTATGGAGTGCAGAGGAATAAACCCTCTGCACAGTCACAGATGCCAGATAGAAATTGTACGAAAATGAAGCAATACAGGGCAAGATAGCCTCTTGAGAGAGAGAGTGAGCACAGAGACAGAATGTATGTATGTCCACCAATCTAGTCGCCACCCGGCGACGGTTGACATACAACACCGAAAACCAAAGTGAGAAAGCAATCGCAAGAATAGCGATTGCTAATAGAGACACAAGATAGAGTGAAGACAGATCATAGGATGAATAAAGACAGAACCAATAACAAACTATAATCCAACACGAAAGAACAGACAGGACTAGCTACACGCGGTCACCACACGTTAAGCGCAATAGCGACAAAGCGCGTGCAAGTCACGGTCACCGCACGTTAAGCGCAACAGCGACAAAGCGTACCAACCCTGACTAATAAATGAAACACTAAAAAAGAAAACAAACAAAGAACGCGAACGCTTGCTAATCGGTTGCCTCACCCAGACAACAGCAAGCGTTCGCTCCGGACAAGACAGATAGAAGGAGTAACCAGTAGCAACCGCTTCTCTGGCTACACTCCAAGACAGAGTACCGAGAGATCCACCACCTCTACTGCTAGGGCGAATGCGATCCTGACAGACAGATGGAGCAACCAGTAGCAACCGCTGCTCTGGCTTACACTCCAAGACAGAATACAGAAAGATCCACCGCCTCTACCGCTAGGGCGAATGCGATCCAAACAGACAGAGCGATTCACTGTCAGCTGCCATTGGAGCAAGTGTAATCGCAACAGATAAGACAGAACTAGGCAATACAGATACAGTGGTGTGAAAAACTATTTGCCCCCTTCCTGATTTCTTATTCTTTTGCATGTTTGTCACACTTAAATGTTTCTGCTCATCAAAAACCGTTAACCATTAGTTAAAGATAACATAATTGAACAAAAAATGCAGTTTTAAATGATGGTTTTTATTATTTAGTGAGAAAAAAAACTCAAAACCTACATGGCCCTGTGTGAAAAAGAAATTGCCCCCTGAACCTAATAACTGGTTGGGCCACCCTTAGCAGCAATAACTGCAATCAAGCGTTTGCGATAACTTGCAACAAGTCTTTTACAGCGCTCTGGGGGAATTTTGGCCCACTCATCTTTGCAGAATTGTTGTAATTCAGCTTTATTTGAGGGTTTTATAGCATGAACTGCCTTTTTAAGGTCATGCCACAACATCTCAATAGTATTCAGGTCAGGACTCTGACAAGGCCACTCCAAATTCTTCATTTTGTTTTTCTTCAGCCATTCAGAGGTGGATTTGCTGGTGTCTTTTGGGTCACTGTCCTGCTGCAGCACCCAAGATCGCTTCAGCTTGAGTTGACGAACAGATGGCCGGACATTCTCCTTCAGGATTTTTTGGTAGACAGTAGAATTCATGGTTCCATCTATCACAGCAAGCCTTCCAGGTCCTGAAGCAGCAAAATAACCCCAGACCATCACACTACCACCACCATATTTTACTGTTGGTATGATGTTCTTTTGCTGAAATGCTGTGTTACTTCTACGACAGATTTAACAGGACACGCACCTTCCAAAAAGTTCAACTTTTGTCTCGGCGGTCCACAAGGTATTTTCCCACAAGTCTTGGCAATCATTGAGATGTTTTTTTTTTAGCAAAATTGAGACGAGCCTTAATGTTCTTTTTGCTTAAAAGTGGTTTGCGCCTTGGATATCTGCCATGCAGGCCGTTTTCGCCCAGTCTCTTTCTTATGGTGGAGTTGTGAACACTGACCTTAATTGAGGCAAGTGAGGCCTGCAGTTCTTTAGATGTTGTCCTGGGGCCTTTTGTGGCCTCTCGGATAAGTTTTCTCTGCGCTCTTGGGGTAATTTTGGTCGGCCAGCCACTCCTGGGAAGGTTCATCACTGTTCCATGTTTTTGCCATTTGTGGATAATGGCTCTCACTGTGGTTCGCTGGAGTCCCAAAGCTTTAGAAATGGCTTTATAACCTTTACCAGACTGATAGATCTCAATTACAGTACTTTTGTTCTCATTTGTTCCTGAATTTCTTTGGATTTTGGCATGATGTCTAGCTTTTGAGGTGCTTTTGGTCTACTTCTCGGTGTCAGCCCCTATTTAAGTGATTTCTTGATTCAAACAGGTGTGGCAGTAATCAGGCCTGGGGTGACTACAGAAATTGAACTCAGGTGTGATAAACCACAGTTAAGTTATTTTTTAACAAAGGGGGGCAATCACTTTTTCACACAGGGCCATGTAGGTTTTGAGTTTTTTTTCCTTACTAAATAATAAAAACCATCATTTAAAACTGCATTTTGTGTTCAATTAGGTTATCTTTGACTAATAGTTAACGGTTTTTGATGAGCAGAAACATTTAAGTGTGACAAACATGCAAAAGAATAAGAAATCAGGAAGGGGGCAAATAGTTTTTCACACCACTGTAATACACAACCTGACTATGCTAGAAGGAATGCTAGTGCACTCCAAAGGATAACTACTCTAAGACAATATTTAGCAAACAATTAGCAGAGGGGCTGAAACTCAAGGTAAGTCCAGCAGAACCAAACCTTTATGACCAGTAGGGAATTCTGGGAGGAAATGGTATTTATACTGCAAGTCCTCAAGAGAGGCAAAGCTATCAATAGCCAGATAAGTGAATGCAAATCCCTCCTTAGAACAGCAAGTCTGAAACTTGCAGAGTGAAAAAAGGTCTCCTTTCCAGGGACCTGCACCATGCAGACCTGAAAAATGGTCAAAAAGCTGCCTGCCTGTGCAGACAGCAGAGCAGATCATTACATCCAAGACTCAAACCAATCTTGGCGCAGATCATCCCTCTCCAGTCTCAACCAAGGTCTACTATTATCATTAATTCTTAACTCAAGTATCCGTAACAGGTGAATACCCAAATACCATCAAATATCTGGAGCAGCAATTCCTCCATATTTTTTTCCCCCTGGAGATCATGGAAAAGGCTAATCTGTGACTAGTTCTTGAACAAATAAGTTTTTGCAACATCGTGTTCCATTCACCACCCTGTGTCTGGAAGGCTGCCAACTCTTCCGTGCTGATCTGTTATGCACACCCCTCTTCAGGCCCCTCTATGCACACTCCAGTGTGTGTGTTATTTACATAAGCCAGCAGCATCTCTGCTTATCAGTGAAAGAGAGCTGGATAAAAATCCTCCTCGGTTAGGCTGTGAAAGGAGCTGGGCTGACACATACTGAGGAATTACAGAGAGGGGCACAGACAGAGCTGTCTGCAGGAAGCCTGTCACTTCAGTGCATGAGAGCTGCAGGGGACAGAAGGTAACACACACAAATGATCTCTTGAGATTCAAAAGCAAGGCTGTATACAGCCTGCTTGTGTATGGATGTATTTTCTATGTGTGGACATACTGTACGTCAACCTACTTCCTGTTTTGGTGGCCATTTTGTTTGTTTATAAACAAACTTTTTAAAACTGTTTTTGATTACTTTTAATGTGGCGGGAGCGGCGAAATTGTGACAGAGGGGAATAGGAGATGTCCCCTAACGCACTGGTATGTTTACTTTTGTGCGATTTTAACAATACAGATTCTCTTTGAAGATCGAATAGTCCCAGGTCTGAAGTGCTGCTCTACTTTCCACCAATATGCTTTTAAAATTATACTTATACAGATCTTATGTTGTTGCGCAAATATTCATTCCAAAATATTTAATTGTTCTTTCTTCCCATTGAAACTTACAATATTCTTCTATGGTCTCTCGTTTGTGGCGAGCAGCCTAAATCTAATATAATTGATTTATGTTGATTTAGTTTATGATTTGTTTCATTACTATAAAGAGAAAACCATTTAAAACATTCTCTAAGTGATTCTTTGGGCTCTGACAGAGCCAGCAAACTGTCATCTGCATAGGCTGTTATTTTAATCTCTGAATCACCTGTTCCAATACCCTTTATCTGTAGGTCTGCTTGGATAGTTCTGATGAGGGATTCTAGGCTCAGATTGAGCAACACCGTGGAAAGGGGGCAACCCTGGCACACGCCATTCCCTATCCTAAATGGTTCTGAGACATAGCCATTCATCTTCATCTTGGCTGACTGGTTGTTATATAGCTTGGCTATTTTCATTATAAAAAAAAGGGCCCAGCCCAATTTTCTTTAAAGGACAGCCAAGGTGACGTGACTTAAGATAGACATGTGTATGTACAGGGCCAAGCACACAAATAACTAGGCTGAGTTCCTTTTTTTCTTTCTCTTCCTGAAAAAGTTAAATATCAGGTATGCAAGTGACAGTTTCTGTCCGGGTCGGGACTGGGTCGGACTGGGCGAGTCCGTCACTGATAAGCAATTACACCCATAAACCACTTTTCTGTCAGTAAATGGCTTCTGAGAGCAGAAAAGAGATAAAAAGGGTTAACAATTCATAGGTTTGCGCTCTGGCATACTTCAATGAAGGTCAATGAGCAGAGATAATGAAAAATTAAAAAGTTAAAAACTTGATTTAAATATAAAATAAAACTGTGGGATATCTAAAAAAGTCATTTTTAGGAGGAGGATAGATACAATTGTTTTTCTCATCAGTTTATTTTCACCTCAGATGTCCTTTAAAGTATTTATCAGAAACGTTCAAGATAGTCTATCAAACAAGCGTCTATCGCCACCAAAATAGCTTATTTTTTACATGTTCTACATCTATGTACCACATTAATGGCCATATAGATATTATCTTTCATATGCCTATGCTTCCTGAAGCCAGTCTGTTGTTCCCCCAAGACCAACTCCGCAACCTCTTTCATTCTATTTGCTAATATCTTAGAGTAAATCTTAACATTGCAATTAATAATGGAGATCAGAGTTCGAACAGTTCAGGAGAGATTTGCCCTCTTTGGGTAACAGAGAAATTGTGGTTTAATTTGTCCTATTAGAGAATATGTCTTCTTGCTCGCAGTCATTAACCATTGCACAGAAAAAAAGGTGCCAAAGTTTCTGAAAACTGACTAAAGAATTCCATTGGGTATCCATCCGGCCCCGGACATTTCCCTTTGGCCGTATCTCTAACTGGTTCTAAGAATTCTAAGAATTCCGTCTCCCGCACCGGTGTCTCTAGGGCTTCTTTTATTTCCTCACCAATTAGCAGCATATCAATTTGGTCTAATAATTTCTGATTTTTATTTTCCAAGCCTTCTAAGTTATAAAGCTTCTGATATTATTGCACAAACGCCGTGCTTATGTTTCCTGTTGAAAATTGGAGATCTCCCTGCTCATCCTTAACTTTTCCAATAAAGTTTACGCTCTTTCTTTTTAAGTATGGATGGATGCTTAAGTTCTACCTGATCTATTTCTATTGATTTGGTATTTTTTCTTAGTATTTTTATATCATAGTTACATAGTTATTTTGGTTGAAAAAAGACATACGTCCATCGAGTTCAACCAGTACAAACTCCAGCCTGCTCCCTCACATATCCCTGTTGATCCAGAGGAAGGCGAAAAAACCCTTACAAGGCATGGTCCAATTAGCCCCAAAAGGGAAAAATTCCTTCCCGACTCCAGATGGCAATCAGATAAAATCCCTGGATCAACATTATTAGGCATTACCTAGTAATTGTAGCCATGGATGTCTTTCAACGCAAGGAAAGCATCTAAGCCCCCTTTAAATGCAGGTATAGAGTTTGCCATAACGACTTCCTGTGGCAATGCATTCCACATCTTAATCACTCTTACTGTAAAGAACCCTTTCCTAAATAAATGGCTAAAACGTTTTTCCTCCATGCGCAGATCATGTCCTCTAGTCCTTTGAGAAGGCCTAGGGACAAAAAGCTCATCCGCCAAGCTATTATATTGCCCTCTGATGTATTTATACATGTTAATTAGATCCCCTCTAAGGCGTCTTTTCTCTAGACTAAATAAACCCAGTTTATCTAACCTTTCTTGGTAAGCGAGACCTTCCATTGCACGTATCAATTTTATTGCTCGTCTCTGCACCTGCTCTAAAACTGCAATATCTTTTTTGTAATGTGGTGCCCAGAACTGAATTCCATATTCCAGATGTGGCCTTACTAGAGAGTTAAAAAGGGGCAATATTATGCTAGCATCTTGAGTTTTTATTTCCCTTTTAATGCATCCCAAAATTTTGTTAGCTTTAGCTGCAGCGGCTTGGCATTGAGTATGATTATTTAACTTGTTGTCGATGAGTACTCCTAAGTCCTTCTCCAAGTTTGATGTCCCCAACTGTATCCCATTTATTTTGTATGGTGCTAGACCATTGGTACGACCAAAATGCATGACTTTACATTTTTCTACATTGAATTTCATCTGCCATTTATGTGCCCATATAGCCATCCTATCCAGATCCTGTTGCAATATGACACTATCTTCCTGAGAGTTGATGATTCTGCACAATTTTGTAGTTTTAGGCAATGGTCGTCTAATAATTTATTAATTTCCATTCTGATCCTGTTCCAGTTTGACCAAGCAATCTCCCCAGGGCTTTTTTTAAAAGCATCTTCTGATTTACCTAAGTCTTCTAATAGTTTTTCAAATCTTTTTTTTTTCTCTCTTGTCTTTCTAGCTTATTCTTTATAAATAATCCTCTCAATACGCACTTAAAGAGAACCCGAGGTGTGTTTAAAGTATGTGATCTGAATACAGAGGCTGGATCTGCCTATACAGCCCAGCCTCTGTTGCTATCCCAAACCCCACTAAGGTCCCCCTGCACTCTGCAATCCCTCATAAATCACAGCCGTGCTGTGAGGCTTTGTTTACATCTGTAGTGTCAGTCTCAGCTGCTCTCCCGCCTCCTGCATAGCTCCGGTCCCTGCCCCCGTCCCTTCCCTCCAATCAGCAGGGAGGGAAAGGATGCAGGCGGGGACTGGAGTTCTGCAGGAGGCGGGGAGAGCAGCAGACTGACACTATAGAGATAAACACAGGCAGCTCTGACAAGCTGTTTGTCAGCAGCGTGGCTGTGATTTATGAGGGATTGCAGAGTGCAGGGGGACCTTAGGGGGGTTTGGGATAGCAACAAAGGCTGGGCTGTATAGGCAGATCCAGCCTGTGTATGCAGATAATATTCTTCAAACACACCTCGGGTTCTCTTTAAGAGTGTCCCACAATATTTTATAGGATATACCCGGGGAACAGTTATTCATATAAAACTCCACAATTGCATTTTGAATTTCTTTTTTAACCTTTTAGTAACTCTACCTGCAAGTTACATATTATTTAAAGAATTAATGTTTCCCTTGTTCATTAATGCTTCTTAGTCTATGTTTCATGTCTAGATTAAGATGTGCTCGGTTTATGATATTTATTTGAGGTGGTACGGGGTCTTTCCAATTAGAAACTATGGCTTGTCTGGTTGCACAAAGTAGATGTAACCAGTAATATATGTTCAGCAGGGGTGTTTTGGTTATCCATGTGTAGAAGAGCTGTCTGGGGGGAGGGGTTAAGTGTCCATCCAATAGAATTGGAGATCTCTGTAAATATGTGGGCCCAAACCGGTACTATTTTAGGACATTATCACATGATGTGGTATAGTGAGCCTGTTTCTCCAACAAAAATGAGTGTCTCCCTTACAAAACTTGGAGAGTTTTACAGGGGTGTAGTACCAATTTAAGAATATTTTTTGGAGAGTTACCCAATGTGAGGTGCATTTGGAGAATTTGGATTTATGCCATGCCCATTGGTCAATGTTAAGATTGGTGTTCATTTCTAGAGCCCAGAAGTTAATGTGTTTATGTTACCCTTCTTTGTAATGATGCTTTAAATGGCTAGCATGTTGAGATCCCTCTTTTTAATAGGAGACTCTTTTCAAATAGAGAGAGTAATGTTTTTGGCCAGTGATGTAGTCGTGGAGAGGAATCGTTTATAAAAAGTGTCTTAGTTGTAAATACGTATGAAATCCGGAGTGTGGAATCTCAAATGTATCTTTAATCTGTTGGAAACTAAGCTTTCCTCCATCAGGAGATTAGTTGCTGGATATTGCAAATCCCTGCACTTATCCATTTTTGGATGTTGATATTTTCAATCACAGAAGGGATAATTTGAAGTGGAAGATTGGGTGTTATATTTGAGGTGCTATAGAAAGGGAGTGAGATAGCACATTTCCAAGCTCTGACCGTTGCTTGTATGGTAGAATAGGGTGGGATACTTATTATTTAGACTCCATGCCATTAAGAAATGTTTGGGGTGATTCTTTAAAATTTTGGCCTCAAAGTTTGACCATATTGGTCTGCTTGTATTTGTCATCATGCATCATTTCATGTCAAACAGGGTTTAAAGGCCATTTAAAGGCAGTTCGTGATTACGAGTCGTGATTCGTGATTACACGCGGTTAACCGACTCGTACCCGCATTCGAGTCGGATAACCATTTTGTACCCACGACCATGAGCAATTTGCGAGTGGGCGGACTCGTGATTGTGATCACTCTAATATGAGATCGGGGGTATCCGAGCACCACTGATTAGTACCTCTGATTGTATCTAGATATGAAAGTCCTGGCAGGTAGCCATTCTCTTTGGCATATTCTACCCCCAGCAGATCACTCAGCTCTTGTAGTCACACATTATCTCTGCAGCCTTAGGAAAGACTTCAAACTTAGGAAAGACTTCAAGTTGTCGCAACAGTGCTCCTTCAATTACCTCTGGGGATCCATACGTTTCTTCTAGCCTTTTTCAGGCCATGTTGAGTCCTGCTTCAGGGTTGAACTGGTTTGCTCTTCTCATCCTCTTTGCATGTTCTGCTGACTCGGTAGCTCTGGTGGAGTTCAGAAAGGAAGATTTCCATGCCCAATAGTTTTCTGGACAGTCATCAAACTGGAGAAAGCCTGAGCTAAGCATGTCTTTGCAGATGGAATATTTGGTGATATCTGCTGCACATTGCTGTTTATGCATGTTATCGGTGGGTGGGAACACTTCCTGTTTGTTCCCGGGTGGCACTGGTGCTTGATTCTTGGTTTGCCAGCAGCTGCTGGTGTCACATGGTTGATTGGACTTGTTCAGGCAGTCTGTGGAACTCGGGCTGAACTACTTTGCTTCAGGTTTAAAGGACTGTGCTTTTGTATGCACATTAGTGAGATTCTAAACGTAATCGCTTGCACGGTCTCCACAGGGGATAGAAGTTTTCCTGGGACTTCTGGGTCTTCATTTCTCGCTTCCTGGTTGGCTTGTTTCCTCATAGGCAGCGACCTTTGCTTCAGCCACCGCAACTGCCTTCTGACACCGCAGGATGAGCAGTCTCAATTCTAGCACTGCTTCTTCTTGTGTTACAGTGGCTTTCTTAGCTGCCATCTCCTGGATCATCTTGGCTTCCTTTTCTGTGAACTGTAGCTGGACACAGGCAGCTGCTGCTTTTGCGCAAGCTCTGACTGCTAGTGAACTAGCTGAATACATCTTGCTAGATCGTGAAGATCTGGACACATGCAACTGTGCAGTGCATCATCTTGCTGGGCACTGGGGATGTTCTCCCTGCTCTGCTGTGTTGTGGAACATCATCCACCTGATACCATACCTCCCAACATTTTAAAATTAGAAATCGGGACACAAACCACACCACTAACCACACCCCCAAGTCACGCCTACCATAAAGTTTTTTTGAAGATTTTTTTTTATATTGATGCCCTTATATTTTTTAATAAATATATCCCTCATATACCCTGCCCGTGGGTGGGGCTAACTGTAATGTACGAAACAGTACATCAAGAGCAGTCCATGCACCGCTTCCTAAAACACATTTATTCTTCCAGTGTTGAAAAATCAGCAAATGGATTGGCACATGTACATGGACTGATGTACATGTGCCAATCCATTTGCTGATTTTTCAACACTGGAAGAATAAATGTGTTTTAGGAAGCGGTGCATGGACTGCTCTTGATGTACTGTTTCCAATGTGTTGATCTTTAAGCCCGTTTGCACGCTTCTGCACACAAAGGATCCAGGTTGCAGCAGGGAGCTTTAAAGGGACGGGATTGTTTGAATACTACAGGTGCAGCAGACCTCTTCTTCCCCCGTTACTGAGTGCCGGGCAACCACCTCTGTCTTTGTGTACTAACTGTAATGTAGTTATACCAGCTAATGTAGTTACATAAAAAAATGAAGTAAATGCACATAATGACAGTGTTTCCCCAGTAAATGCACATAATGAGAGACACCTTTTCACCAGTAAATGCACATAAGAGACAGCTTTTCACCAGTAAATGCACATAATGACAAACAGCCAGTTGTCCCCAGTATATGTAGCCAGGGATATATGTGCCCAGTATATGTAGCCAGTATATGTAGCCAGAGGTATATGTCCCCAGTATATGTAGTCAGGGGTATATGTGTCCAGTATAAGTAGCCAGGGGTATATGTGCCCAGTATTTGTAGCCAGGGGTATATGTCCCAGTATATGTAGCCAGGGATATAGGTGCCCAGTATATGTAGCCAGGGATATAGGTGCCCAGTATATGTAGCCAGGGATATAGGTGCCCAGTATATGTAGCCAGAGGTATATGTCCCCAGTATAGTCAGGGGTATATATGCCCAGTATATGTAGCCAGGGATATATGTGCCCAGTATATGTAGCCAGAGGTATATGTCCCCAGTATATGTAGTCAGGGGTATATGTGCCCAGTATATGTAGCCAGGTGTATATGTAGCCAGGGATATAGGTGCCCAGTATATGTAGCCAGAGGTACCTGTATATGTCCCCAGTATATGTAGCCAGGGTGTATATGTGCCCAGTATATGTAGCCAGGGTGTATATGTGCACAGTATATGTAGCCAGGGTGTATAGGTGCCCAGTATATGTAGCCAGGGTGTATATGTGCCCAGTATATGTAGCCAGGGGTATATGTGCCCTGTATATGTAGCCAGGGGGATATGTGCCCTGTATATGTAGCCAGGGGGATATGTGCCCAGTATATGTAGCCAGTGTGTATATGTGCCCTGTATATGTAGCCAGGGGTATATGTGCCCAGTATATGTATCCAGGGGGATATGTGCCCAGTATATGTAGCCAGGGGGATATGTGTCCAGTATGTGTAGCCAGGGGGATATGTGCCCAGTATATGTAGCCAGGGTGTATATGTCCCAGTATATGTAGGCAGGTGTATATGTCCCCAGCCAGGTGTCTCCCCCCCCCCCAGGAGGGGAGCAGTGCAGAGAAGAGGGAGAGCGGTGGAGAAGGGGGCCATGCCCCCCCCCCCCCTTCGGATGCTCTCCCTCCCTCGCTGTCCCCTCCGGAACTAAGTGCGGTGGCTGGCAGGGGGGCGGAACTTACCTTCCGTGTCTCTTCCGTCTGGTCTCTTGCAGGCGTGGGATGATTTGCCACTACTCTGGTCTGATCCAGACCAGAGCAGCGGCTGCGGCACCAGAACTTCCGGCCGGCACTTGGAGCGAGACGGAAGGTAAGTCCCGCCCGCTGCCAAACGCCGCGGCACAGTATCGGAGGAGAGAGCGAGGGAGGCAGAGCACCCTAATGTGAGAAAAGAAGGGGAGATGGCCCCCTTTTCCGCCGCTGCGCACCTCTCTACCTCCACTGCGCTGCTCTCCTCCTGCTACAGGCGGCTGTCAATACTGACAGCCGCCCGGGACCTGGGGGGCTCATACCAGGATAGCGGGAGAGCCCCCCAAATCGGGAGAATCCCGACGAAAACGGGACAGTTGGGGACTATGCCTGATACTTTGTTCCTGATCTAAGACTCATGCTGCAGTAATGATGTTTGATGTATATTTCAGACTGCTGCACAGTTTTTCTTTTTACTGTTCTGCTGTGCATTATTGGGCAGTTGTATAATGCTAGTCAGACAGTCTAACAATAAGTAATCCAGTAGTACGACACGTGAGACCTTGAGTCTGTATGAATCTTTGTTGAATTACACCTTACTGTAAAACTGCAACATAAACAAATACAGAATGCACAAATCAGTACACATAACATCACACAGCAGCACCTTAAGCAACCCCTTCATGGTCACAGCGCCATCCGGCTCCAGTTGGAGCAGGGTGTATTTATTGTGCACACAGTAGACATGGCTGAGAGTGTATTATGTGCAGTTATTATTATTATTGATTTATAAATCGCCAACATATTCCGTGGCGCTGTACAAAGTAAGAAACAAACATGGGGTACATAATAATACAGACAATGGTGTATACCAATGTACAAGATACATAATTAGTGACAAAATACAAAAAAATGATACAAAATATAGAATTGGTAATGACAGTGATAAAAGTAATATGATGAGTTAAATGTATAATGATTTCCAAGACACAAAAGGGGAGAGAGCCCTGCCCTTGCAAGCTTACAATCTAAAGGTAATGGGGGGAAACAAGAGGAGGGGTAGTATATGATAAAATATATAGAGGCAGTGTGTTTTAAGAGACCTAGTAGGAGTGCAATTTGGTCTTAGGCAAAAGGAAATGGCCTAAGGTAGCGCATATGCTCGTCGGAACAAATTAGGTTTTAGAGAGCATTTAAAGGTCACAAAGGTTGCCGAGTGACGGATGTGTTTTGGGAGGGCATTCCAGGGGAGGGGTGAAGCATGTGCAAAATCTTGTAAACGTGAATGTGAGGAGGTGATTCTAGAGGAGGATAACAGAAGATCATGTGCAGATCTGAGATTGCGATTGGGTTTGAACCTGGAAATTAGTGAGGATATGTACCGGGGAGAAAGATTGTGGAGAGCTTTGTAGGTTAGGGTTAGGAGTTTGAACTGGATCCTCTGGTTAATTGGCAGCCAGTGAAGAGCTTGACAGAGAGGGTCAGCAGAGGAAGATCAAGAAGAAAGATGAATGAGACGTGCAACTGAGTTCAGTACCGACTGGAGCGGGGCCAGTCTGTTAGAAGTTATTCCACAAAGTAGTATGTTGCAGTAGTCCAGACGAGAAATTATAAGAGTCAAGACAAATAACATTTATATCGCACTTTTCTCCTGGCGGACTCAAAGCGCCAGAGCAGTAGCCACTAGGGCGCACTCTATAGGCAGTAGCAGTGTTAGGGAGACTTGTCAAAGGTCTCCTACTGAATAGGTGCTGGCTTACTGAACAGGCAGAGCCGAGATTCGAACCCTGGTCGCCTGTGTCAGAGGCAGAGCCCTTAACCATTACACCATCCAGCCACCTCCAAGAGAATGTATTAACATTTTCGTTGTGTCTTGAGTGAGAAAAGGACGGATGCGAGATATGTTTTTGAGTTGGCGATGGCAGGAGCTGGTTATGGAGTTAATATGAGGAATAAAAGGGAGAGATGAGTCAAATATTACCCCCAAGCACCGTGCTTTGGGAACTGAAGTTATGGGAGTGTTATTAACATGTATTGTTACTTCAGGCAGAGAGGTGGACAGAGACGGTGGAAAAATTATTAGTTCTGTTTTACTCATATTAAGTTTTAGGAAGCGAGAGGACATGAAGGAGGATATAGCAGACAAGCAGTCAGGAACACATTTCAGGAGGGAGTTAAGGTCTGGGGCTGAAAGCTACAGTTGTGTGTCGTCTGCATACAGGTGGTATTGAAACCTGAATGAGTTGATTAAGTCACCAAGACCATGCATGTAGATGGAAAAGAGGAGGGGACCAAGGACAGAGCCTTGAGGAACCCCGACAGACAAAGAGTAGGAGACTGTGAAGGACCTTCCAGAGAGGTAGGAAGATAATCATTTGAGAGCGAGGCCCTTTATTCCTACATTTCAAAGTATTTGTAAGAGTAAGGTGTGGTCAAATGGTGATGACAGGTCAAGAAGGATGAGTATGGAAAATCGACTTTTGGATTTAGCTGTAAGAAGGTCATTGGCCACTTTGGTAAGGGCCGTTTCAGTGGAGTGGTTAAAGCGAAAGCCAGACTGGAACTGATCAAGTAGGGAGTTAGATAAATAATGGCTTAATTCTGCATGTATATGGCGTTCAAGTAGTTTGGATGCAAATGGGAGAAGTGACACTGGGCGGTAGTTGGCGAGTGTGGTAGGCTCTAGAGGTGGTTTTTTAAGTAGTGGTGTAACAACAACCTTTTTGAGTGGCTACGGAAAGATGGCAGTGGAGAGGGACAGGTTAAATAGCGATGTTAGTGCAGGCATGAGAGATGAGGATATCTGTGGAATGAAATGGGAGGGAATAGTATCCAAAGAACAGGTGGTTAGATTAGTTTTGGATATTATAGAGGAGAGAGAATGTTCAGAGAGTAGAGAGAAAGCAGTTAGAGAGCAGTCAATGAGTCAAATTCCCTTCTGATTTTGTCAATTTTATCAGTGAAGTATGTTGCAAATTCTTTGGCTGATAAGCAAGATGAAGGAGGAGGAGGAGGGGGATGGAGAACGGAGTTGAAGGTGCTGAACAAACGTTTTGGATTGTGTAAATGGGCTGATAGTAGGGAAGAAAAATATGACTGTTTTGCCACAGAGAGTGCGTTTCTGAAGTTGTGTCACTTTTCCTCCAACACCGTTCAGCTGCTCTAGAGCATCTATTTAACTGTTTAGTGGCTTTGGTCTTCCAGGGTTGGCGACTGACACAGTGGGGGTGGACGAGTGGGCCGAAGTCATCCATGACTTTTGTAATGGAGCTGTTGTAGTGTATAGCAGCTGAGTCTGGGTCAGTGAAGGATTGTGTGAGGAGAGGTGCCAGGGCAACAGAGACAGATTGCATGTCTAGATTGCGATAGTTTCTGCGAGTATGTGAGCGTGCTTGTGCCAGGGCGGTAGGAAAAGAGGAGAGAGAAAGGTTAAGAAGGTTATGGTCAGAGAGTGGTAGTGGATCATTAGTAAAGTCAGTGACAGAGCAGAGACGAGTGAATACAAGGTCAAGCGTATGGCCATCAGTGTGGGTTGAGGTAGAGCACCACTGTGACAAGCCATAAGAGGAAGTGAGTGATAGAAGTTTGTTAGAGACATCGTTATTGGTGTCAATAGGAATGTTAAAATCACCCATAACGATGGTAGGGATGTCAGAGGACAGGGACTGGAGAAGCCAGGCAGAGAAATGATCTAAGAAAACAGAAGCAGGGCCTGGAGGGTGGTAAATAACTGCAATTTGTAGGTTCGAGGGAGAGTGTAGTCGGACTGAATGGACTTCAAAAGATGGCAGGGAGAGAGAAGGAATAGGAGTGAGAGGCTTGAAGGAGCATTTGCCTGAGAGGAGAATGCCCACACCACCACCATGTTTATTCCCACTTCTAGGAGTGTGGCTAAAGTGGAAACCTCCACAGGAGAGGGCGGTGAGACTGTGTCAGAAGGGGTCAGTCAGGTTTCAGTGATCCCAAAGAATGTGAAAGCATTGGAAATGAAAAGAACATGGATGAAGGGCAGTTTGTTGCGGTTATTCCAGAGGGCAGCCAAGATAGGAGGGGGTGTAGGGCAAAGGAGTAGAATATTAATAAGGTTACTACAAGAGGGGGGGAATTTGATTTGTTGCAAACAGTGTGAAAACATTTGTGACCACATATGTCCAATATGCTCCCGGCAGTGGTTGCTACACACATCCATGAGGGAGTGTGCAGAAAGATGGCGTTCAGAGTGAAAAAAATGGTGCTACAGTGGTAGCAGAGCAGGAAGGCAAGAGACAAAAACGAGCCTTAAAGACTCAGAGACCAGCCTCAGTCGATTATAGTCAGGGTCTACCGCGCATGTGCAGCAGACCCGGAGTGACATCACTGAGCCTTGTAACGGAGCTCACCATGACTGAACGGCAGACCTCAGGAGGACGGCATTGGACTTAGATGTGTTTATGGGGTGGTAGACGGCCCCGGCTAAGTATCAGAACTGTACTGTATTTGGTCTCTGAGCCTCTTTAAAGTATCTGATGACATAACAAATATATACAATTCTCACATTTTTTGTTTTTTTTTAAGAGCTTTAGAAGAGGACTTCCACAAGTGACAGAGCCCTCATAAAAGCACAGACCTGTTCACACAGACAACAAAGACTCATTGGGGCACATGTGCTGCCTGTCCCAGCTGCTACTCCTGGGTCCTGACCTCACTATGCTGTCCTGTCCTCAGGCTAGGAGCACACTTGTCTGCACAGGAAAACTGAGAACCAAAGTTATTCAGTTGGCTAGTGCACACTTGAGTGTGTATTCCTCATGAAGATAGAACTATAGAGCTGTGAAGCACTGCACACATTTTCTCTAACAATTACATTAGCTTCTGTGATAAAATGTACATGTTTTCACACATGCAGACACACATGGTGTGCAGAACATTCACTCAGTCCTCCTCTAAAGGAGCAGAACTTGCTCTGCAGACTCCTCCAGCATCACTACAAAACAATTGGGGATGGGGCAGATACTTTGATTTGATTTGACTGGGGGAATGGCGCTGAACACCCTGTTGCACACTGAATAGGGAGGGATTGTCTTCAAAACTTTGTCTACAAAACTTTGTATGACTCCTTATCAGTGGCTGAGCAGATGCAGTTTTTAGAAAAACTGTGCAGAGAGTTTTTTCTCTTTGTAACCTTAGTTGTCCTTCTCTCGGAACAGGGGAAATAAACTTTTTTTTCCCCTGGACTGTCTGTGGTTTGAAATGCCTCTGAAAGCGCCCATACGGACCTACTGACCTGTCTGCTCAGAGGCTCATGCCTCTCCAGCCTCTGTGTCGGCCTGGCTCTGGTATTGAAACAGTAATTAATAAAATCCAAACAGAAATATTGGTGGAAGGGATAATAACGGGCAAAGAAAATATTATAATATTAGCATACATTGATCTTCTACCCACTATTACTAACTCTAGCAGATTTGCAGGCTTGTTAGGAAATCTTTGAAAATTTTAGTTCATGTCCCAACTTTAAAACAAAGAAAAATCTATAATCTTATATATAGGATGTTCTCATGGCACAAAAAAGATCAAATAATACAGTTCCTTTAGAAACAGCAATTTGATTAATTATTTGGGCATACACAGTGGTAGTGATGACTCATGAAACTACTGGAAAATCATTTTTATTATTTTTTTCATTGAAAACAACCATTCACTCTTAAGTTAGAATCCAGCAAAAATTGACAATCTGCTTCAAATTCAGACATTCACACCAGCTTTTACATAGCATTTAAACTGTCATGCATTCTTATTTTCAAAATAATCTAAGAAAACATTATTCCATCTACAATCAATGCTGAGTAGCTTTGAAGATAACTAGACTGTGCAATAAGTCTTCATATAGGCCAGGGCTGTCCAACTCCAGTCCTTGAAGGCCATAGCCATGCCAGTGTTTTGGATGGACTGAGAAAGGGACTTCTACTTGATGAACCACACCTTTTCGAATTCAGTCTCATCAATTAATTTTAGCTGTACCACAAATGTGAGGACCTTGGTCCTTGAGGGCTGGAATTGGACAACCAGCCTTGACATTGACATTTTTCTTTTTTTTCTTACTACATAGTAAAATAATCAAGCACTATTTCCAGCTGTGAATAGGTAAATCCACACAATTATGGTTCAGTTTTTCTTCCCAACATCATTATACCACACTCTCTCTTCCCTCAATGATTTGTAAAGACTTTTTCTTACAACACACACACAATAAAAAGTCTGACACATTATGGGTGAAAAGTGACCGGCAAGGATGAAAGTACTGGTAGAAAAAAAGCATGAAAGAAATTGCAGCAACATATCCAACCATCAACTGGATTACAAGCATCGGAGAACACACATACTCAAACCCATCTTCCTTGTAAAAATACCAGAACAAAATAAGAGCTACATTCTCAATAAATCTAAAAATGTAGTGGAGACACATCCTTCCCCAGTTTTGACATTGATCAATGAGATCTCTTTCCGTTAAGTTGAGCTGTACAGCTGACCAGCAAAACATATTGATTGTAGAATACAACAATGTCACTGTACCTAAGACAGTCATGGTGCCTAGCTGACTAAAATTCTTCTCCACATTCTCTGGAATGCTGCTTCCACTCTTGCAAAAGCGGATCCATGGTAAAAGGAAGAGAACTACCAGATTCACTAAAGCAACAGCTGCAACCCAGGATTTAAGTGCTGAGCAGAAGAGCACCAACACAGCAACGCGAGTGGCAATTTCCAAACATCTCCATAAAATGATGCAGACAAAAGCTGGTGAAGTCAGTTGAACTTTGTAGTCATCATATTTGATCTGAATGGCCAAGATGTTAAGAACCAAAGCTCCATAGGTGGTAGAAGCTAGAGACATCGCCATAAGAACAGCTGAAAGAAGATACAGAGAGCAGTTATTTACATGAGTTAATGCAACATCAAATTACATTATCAGTAATGAATATAATGAATAGGACTCTATCCCCATTTATTACCAAGGGGATTAATTTATGGATTAGCAGAACCCAAGAAGGTTGGGGTTGAAATAAGGTCTATACTCATCCTTAATGCCTGTACTAACATCACTATTTAACCACTTGCCGACCGCCCCAGCCGATGGGCGGCGGCAAAGACTGGGCCTAAACGACCGCAATACGCCCATCGGCGGAGGCGGGCATGGTTATGCGGCGATCACGACATTCAGTGACGTGATCAGCCGCCGGCGACTGGCTCCGCCCCCTCGCGCTGTAACCCGCCGACCGTTCGGAAGCGCCGGCGGGTTACTAGCACCCGGATCGCCGCATGTAAAGAGTATAATAGGCTTTGTAATGTATACAAAGCCTATTATACTGGCTGCCTCCTGCCCTGGTGGTCCCACTGTCCTAGGGACCACCAGGGCAGGCTGCAGCCACCCTAGTCTGCACCCAAGCACATTGATTCCCCCCCCCTGCCCCCTGATCACCCACAGCACCCCTCAGACCCCCCCCCGCCCATCCCCCAGACCACTGTTAGCACCCAATCACCCCCCTAATCACCCATCAATCACTCCCTGACACTTTCTGTCAACGCTTATTTTTTTAACCCTAAACTGCCCCCTGCTCCCTCCTGATCACCCCCACCCCTCAGATTCTCCCCAGACCCCCCCCCCCGTGTACTGTATGCCTCTATCCCCCCTGTAATAACCCACTGATCATCTGTCAATCACCTGTCAATCACCCCCTGTCACTGCCACCCATCAATCAGCCCCTAACCTGCCCCCTGCGGGCAATCTGATCACCCACCCACACCAATAGATTGCCCGCCGATCCGACATCAGATCACCACCCAAGTGCAGTGTTTACATCTGTTCTCTACTCTAAACACCCACTAATTAGCCATCAATCACCCATCAATCACCCCCTATTCACCACCTGTCACTGTTACCCATCAGATTAGACCCTAATCTGCCCCTTGTGGGCACCCAATCACCCGCCCACACGCTCAGATTGCCCTCAGACCCCCCCCCCCCCCCTTATCAATTCGCCAGTGCATTATTTAACCTCCTTGGCGGTTCAATTTTTCCGCCAAGGAAGCAGCATTGCACTTTTTTTGAAAAAAAAAAAATTGTTTCATGTAGCTACCTGAGTGGTAGCTACATAAAACACCACTAGAGGGCACCTGTGTCCCTCTAGTCCGATCGCCGCCGACAACAAAAGTAAACAGGAGATCGCGTATAGAACGCGATCTCCTGTTTGGCTTCTCCTGTCGCCATGGCTACGATCGGAATGACGTCATGGACGTCAGCAGACGTCCTGACGTCAGACCCATCCGATCCAGCCCTTTGCTCTGCCCGGGACTGATTGGTCCGGGCTGCGCAGGGCTCTGGCGGGGGGGTGGCCTCTTCCGGCGCTGTGTGCGGACGATCGCCGCAGAGCGGCGGCGATCGAGCTGGACGCGCAGCTAGCAAAGTGCTGGCTGCGCGTACAGCAATTTACAGCACAGGACTCGCCCCACCAGGGGCTGAGATATCCTCCGCGGCGGCTTACCCCAAGCTCAGCTCGGGGGTTACCGCTAAGGAGGTTAAATCTGTTCTTCCCTGTAATAACCCACTGATCACCTGTCAATCACCCCCTGTCATTGCCACCCATCAATCACCCCGTCACCGCCACCCATCAATCAGCCTCTAACCTGCCCCTTGCGGGCAATCTAATCACCCACCCACACCATCAGATTGCCCCAGACCTACCCTCAGATCACCTCCAAAGTGCATTGTTTACATCTGTTCTGCCATCTAATCACCCACTGATCACCCATCAATCAGCCCCTGTCACTGATACCCATCAGATTAGACCCCTATCTGCCCCTAGGGCACCCAATCACCCGCCCACACCCTCAGACCCCAGCCCTGCATTGCTTGCATCTATTTCCCCCCTCTAATCACACCTTGAGACACCCATCAATCACCTCCTGTCACCCCCTAGCACACCTACCCATCAGATCAGGCCCTAATTTGCCCCGTGTGGTCTCTTGATCACTCGGCCAAACCCTCAGACCCCCTTCCGATCACCTCCCCAGTGCATTGATTGCATCTATTTTCCCCTCTAACCACCCCCTGAGACACCCATCAATCACCTCCTGTCACCCCCCTAGCACTCCTATCCATCAGATCAGGCCCAATACAACCTGTCATCTAAGAGGCCACCCTGCTTATGACCGGTTCCACAAAATTTGCCCCCTCATAGACCACCTGTCATCAAAATTTGCAGATGCTTATACCCCTGAACAGTCATTTTGAGACATTTGGTTTCCAGACTACTCACAGTTTTTGGCCCGTAAAATGCCAGGGCAGTATAGGAACCCAACAAGTGACCCCATTTTAGAAAAAAAGATACCCCAAGGTATTCTGTTAGGTGTATGACGAATTCATAGAAGATATTATTTTTTGTCAACAGTTAGCGGAAATTGATTTTTATTGTTTTTTTCACAAAGTGTCATTTTTCACTAACTTGTGACAAAAAATAAAATCTTCTATGAACTCACCATACACCTAACGGAATACCTTGGGGTGTCTTCTTTCTAAAATGGGGTCACTTGTGGGGTTCCTATACTGCCCTGGCATTTTAGGGGCCCTAAACCGTGAGGAGTAGTCTAGAAAACAAATGCCTCAAAATGACCCGTGAATAGAACGTTGGGCCCCTTAGTGCACCTAGGCTGCAAAAAAGTGTCACACATGTGGTATTGCCGTACTCAGGAGAAGTAGTATAATGTGTTTTGTGGTGTATTTTTACACATACCCATGCTGGGTGGGAGAAATCTCTCTGTAAATGGACAATTGTGTTTAAAAAAAAAAATCAAAAATGTGTCATTTACAGAGATATTTCTCCCACCCAGCATGGTTATATGTAAAAATACACCCCAAAACACATTATACTACTTCTCCTGAGTACGGCGATACCACATGGGACACTTTTTTGCACCCTAACTGCGCTAAGGGGCCCAAAGTCTAATGAGTACCTTTAGGATTTCAAGGGTCATTTTGCGGCATTTGGTTTCCAGACTACTTCTCACGGTTTAGGGCCCCTAAAATGCCAGGGCAGTATAGGAACCCTACAAGTGACTCCATTTTAGAAAGAAGACACCCCAAGGTATTCTGTTAGGTGTATGATGAGTTCATAGAAGATTTTATTTTTTGTCACAAGTTAGCGGAAATTGATTTGTATTGTTTTTTTTTCACAAAGTGTCATTTTCTGCTAACTTGTGACAAAAAAAAAATCTTCTATGAACTCACCATACTCCTAACAGAATACCTTGGGGTGTCTTCTTTCTAAAATGGGGTCACTTGTAGGGTTCCTATACTGCCCTGGCATTTTAGGGGCCCTAAACCGTGAGGAGTAGTCTAGAATCCAAATGCCTGAAAATGACCTGTGAATAGGATGTTAGGCCCCTTAGCGCACCTAGGTTGCAAAAAAGTGTCACACGTGGTATGGCCGTACTCAGAAGAAGTAGTGTAATGTGTTTTGGGGTGTATTTTTATACATACCCATGCTGGGTGGGAGAAATTTCTCTGTAAATGGACAATTGTGTGTAAAAAAAATAAAACAGTTGTAATTTACAGAGATATTTCTCCCACCCAGCATCTGTATGTGTAAAAATACACCACAAAACACATTATACTACTTCTCCTGAGTACGGTGGTACCACATGTGTGGCACTTTTTTGCACCCTAAGTGCGCTAAGGGGCCCAAAGTCCAATGAGTACCTTTAGGATTTCACGGGTCATTTTGCGACATTTGGTTTCAAGACTACTCCTCACGGTTTAGGGCCCCTAAAATGCCAGGGCAGTATAGGAACCCCACAAATTACCCCATTTTAGAAAGAAGACACCCAAAGGTATTCCGTTAGGAGTATGGTGAGTTCATAGAAGATTTTATTTTTTGTCACAAGTTAGCAGAAAATGACACTTTGTGAAAAAACACAATTAAAATAAAATTTCCGCTAACTTGTGACAAAAAAAAAATGGGGTCATTTGTGGGGTTCCTATACTGCCCTGGCATTTTAGGGGCCCTAAACCGTGAGGAGTAGTCTTGAAACCAAATGTCACAAAATGACCTGTGAAATCCAGCATGGGTATGTGTAAAAATACACCCCAACACACTTTATACTACTTCTCCTGAGTACGGCAATACCACATGTGTGGCACTTTTTTGCAGCCTAACTGAGCTAAGGAGCCCAAAGTCCAATGAGCATCTTTAGGCTTTACAGGGGTGCTTACAATTAGGCCCCCCCAAAATGCCAGGACAGTGAACACACCCCACAAATGACCCCATTTTGGAAAGTAGACACTTCAAGGTGTTCAGAGAGGAGCATAGTGAGTCCGTGGCAGATTTCATTTTTTTTTGTCGTAAGTTAGAAGAAATGGAAACTTTTTTTTTTTTGTCACACAGTGTCATTTCCCGCTAACTTGTGACAAAAAATAAAATCATCTATGAACTCACCATGCCTCTCATTGAATACTTTGGGATGTCTTCTTTCCAAAATGGGGTCATTTGGGGGGTATTTATACTATCCTGGAATTTTAGCACCTCATGAAACATGACAGGTGGTTAGAAAAGGCAGAGATGCTTCAAAATGGGAACATTCACTTTTGGCACCATAGTTTGTAAACGCTATAACTTTTACCCAATCCAATAAATATACACTGAATGTTTTTTTTGATCAAAGACATGTAGCAGAATAACTTTCGCGCTCAAATGTATAGGAAATTTTACTTTATTTGAAAAATGTCAGCACAGAAAGTTAAAAAAGTCATTTTTTGACAAAATTCACATCTTTTTTGATGAATATAATAAAAAGTAAAACTCGCAGCAGCAATCAAATAGCACCAAAAGAAAGCTGTATTAGTGACAAGAAAAGGAGGTAAAATTCATTTAGGTGGTAGGTTGTATGACCGCGCAATAAACCGTGAAAGCTGCAGTGGTCTGAATGGAAAAAAAGGCTCTGGTCCTTAAGGGGCGAAAAGACTGTGGTCCTCAAGTGGTTAAGCTATCCCTCTCCACTGGCATCTTTCTGTCCCCACTCAAAAAGGCTATTGTGACACACTACTTAAAAATACAATCTCTAGATCCCATCACACTCACCAACTACTGCCTTGTGTCCAGGGGTGGTCGTAGTCAGCCAACTTCGCTACGCTGTAACTACGCATAGTTTTACGCAATTACGCTTCACAAATCCACGGCTTCGAAATCAAATATTTGCTTTGTATGCATTTCGTAGACTACGCGTTAAAATACGCAATTACGCGTAGTGCAAAGCGTAGTGTATGCGGATGCTTATGCCCGTATGCAGAAAATTTTACGCATTGATTCCAGTTTAAAGAGACTCTGTAACCAAAAAATTTAATCCGGTTTTCTTCCATCCTACAAGTTCCAAATCTATTCTAATGTGCTCTGACTTACTGCAGCACTTTCTACTATCACTATCTCTGTAATAAATCAACTTATCTCTCTCCTGTCAGGCTTGTCGGCCTGTGTCCGGAAGGCTGCCAAGTTCTTCAGTGTTGTGGTTCTGTGATGCATCTCCCCCCCTCCTGGCCCATCTATGCACACTGCCTGTGTGTTATTTAAATTAGGGCAGCTTCTCTCTGCTCTCTTATCTTTTACAAGCTGGATAAATCCTCCTCTGAGCTGGCTGGGCTTTCGCATACTGAGGAATTACATACAGGCAGAGCTGTCTGCACTCTGCAGGAATAAACAGCCTGACACTTCAGTGGATGATAGCTGCAGAGGGAAAGAAACACACAAATGATCTCTTGAGATTCAAAAGGAAGGCTGTATACAGCCTGCTTGTGTATGGATGTATTTTCTATGTGTGGACATGCTGTACATTAACCTACTTCCTGTTTTGGTGGCCATTTTGTTTGTTTATAAACAAACTTTTTAAAACGGTTTTTAACCACTTTTAATGCGGCGGGGAGCGGTGAAATTGTGACAGAGGGGAATAGATGTCCCCTAACGCACTGGTATGTTTACTTTTGTGTGATTTTAACAATACAGATTCTCTTTAAGTGCTTATACCAGGAACTCTTCTATGCGTACATTCCTCTTTCCAATGCGTAAATTTGTAAGCATACAATCGCACGTGGAAAATTAGACGCTAGTAACGCATTCGTAGTTCACTACGCAATACACATGTTAACTACGCATAGTGGGCATAAGCTACGTGTAGCGAAGTACAGTAAATTCGTAAGCGTAGTTTTCAAACTTCACCTTTGAACTACGATGCGTAGATGCGAATTACGATGCGTAAATTCGCACTGGCGTAGTTTCTTCTCATTCCTGCTTGTGTAATTTCTCCCATTCGCAAACCACATACAGTACATGCTGAACGAATCCATTATTTATTTGCTACCTCCTTGCTTCATTGGGTACCAGTTACCCAAAGGATCCAGTTTAAACTTCTCATGCTTGCATACAAAGTTCTACATAAGCTATCACCTCCATTCATTTCCTCTTTAATCACCAGATACCTCCCCGTCTAGATCCTCCGTTCCAATCCTCACAGGAGACCCTTTTGTCTTCTAGCCTAATCACCTCCTCTCACTCTCGCATCCAGGACTTCTCACGGGCTGTCCCTTTCCTTTGGAACTCTCTCCCTCAGCCGGTTCATCATGCCCTGAGTCTAGAAACAGACAAGCCTATAATTTGCTATAGGCAGCATTGAAGGCACACTGTCTTACCTACTAACCCCTGTGCTTCCTTCCCTATTGTTTCCTCCCCACTACCCTCTAGATTGTAAGCTCGCAAGGGCAGGGTTTCTCATACTGCTGTAATTTTAACATATGCCCATGTACCAACTACGCATCAACTATGTATGTTTTGTATTTCTACTATTCAATGTCATGACTGTACAGTGTCTTGTATTACCTATGTATATTTGTTCCCCATTATTCGTTTTGTACAATGTACATCACTACAGAAGATGTTGGCGTTATATAAATGAAAAATAATAATAATAAAAATAATAATAATTGATCAGTTCAAGTCTGGCTTTCACTCTAATCACTCCAAGGATACTGCTCTTACTAAAGTGACCAATGATCTTTTTACGGCTAAATCAAAAGATTCCATACTTATCCTTCGTGAGCTGTCAGCATTTGATACTGACTCAATTGCAAATACTGACACAATCGCAAATCTGCACATAACCTTCTTTTGTCCACCTCTAGAATGACCTCCGCACATTCACGTATGCAAGATTTTGCACATGCTTCACCTCTCCTCTGGAATGCCCTTCTATAACACATCCGTCACTCTCCAACCTCTGATATCTTTAAATGCTCCCTCAAAACTCACTTTTTCCGACAAGCATACACTCTACCTTAGGTCATTCCCCCTTTGTCCTAAGGCCAAATTGTACTTCTTACTAGATAAACTAGAAACACACTGCCTTTAGGTATGATGATTGTATACTACCAACCCACCTCTTGTTCCGTCCTATTCCTTTATATTGTAAGCTCCCAATGGCAAGCCTCTCCAAGACACAAAAGGGTGAGAATCTTGTTATACATTTTATTCAACATCTTACTTTTGTCACTGTAATTACCAATTATGTATTTTGCACCCATTCTATATTTTGTATACTGGTGTACACCATTGCCTGTATTAATATATACCAAATGTTTGTTTCTGACTTTGTACAGCACCACGGAATATGTTGGTGCTTTATAAATCAATAATAATAAAAAGGTCACTTTAAGGAGCAATGAACATGGCATGCATAACACAATCATACCAGTCTGTCAATGAGTTTAAATATCACTTCTTTTAATCAGTAATTTCAAAATGCAATTAAAATGCATTAACACAATATATAACTATCCAGAAGCATTTATTTTGTTGGCAGAGGAAAAATTAGTCTATACTAAAGTTAAAATGTGTGTGTTAAAATGTTTTAAGGTCATGTCAAACCACCAGCATTGGTAAAAAAATACAGAATTTGTACAAAATACAGAAATGGCAATTACAGTTACGAAAGTAACATGGATAAAATGTGTAACAAATTCCAAGCCTCAAAAAAGGCGAAAGAGCAAACTTACAATCTAAAGGAATAAAGTGTGTGTGGGGGGCAATGGGTGGGGTAGTATTCAATCACATACAGCAAAGTCCCTGGTATCCAGCACCGGCGGGGATCGCCTGATGCCGGCTGACCCACACCGGTCATGTGACACTCCGGCTTCCATACACAGATGCCCGAAGCCGCTAGGAGCCCTCAGAGAGATAGAGGGAGAATGCTAGTCATCATTGGAGCCTCAGGAATTATTTGAAAGCCTGCCAGCACCCACAGAAAGCCCCCCAACAGAGGTCCCGGTTATCCCTCAGGCATGCCGGTTAATTGAGACTTCCAGTTGCCTGAATTCTGGATAACGTGGACTTTGCTGAGCCACCACTGAATCTTTCCCCACATTTTCACATTGTCATTAACTGTCTTCAGATGAGCTTATAATGTAATTCCTGCCATCATGTCACTAACTGTCCACAGAGCAGCCTACAATCTAATCCCTGCCTCGGTCGGGGGAAGTTTAGGATACAGTAGGTCTGGGGGTAGCTGGTGATAGTGGGCCTTGGGCGGTAAAAAGTACAAATCTGTCCCAGCTCTTGCTCACTCCTTCCCCCTAGAGCCACACTTCCTGGTCACATCATTATACACAAGACCGACACAAAAGGGAAGGAGTAAGCGAGAGAGGAACTGTTGTTCACCGCAGGAACGCTCGGTCTGGTGAGTGATACAAGTGGCTACTGCAGCTATATACTGCACACACAGGAGCAGAACAAGGGGACACTGAGGAAGTTACAGAGGGAACATGAAGGCGGCTACAGAAGAAAGGGGAACACACAGGACACTTGGGGAGAGGAGGAGACCACAAGAGGTACACACAAGACACAAGGGGCACACACAGGACACAAGGGGGGCAGGAGGATGTCACCAGGGAAACAGAAGGAGGACAGGACATAATAATTGGGGGAGGACATCTACAGGATGCTCCTGGACCATGGACATACCAGGTTTAGTATATATATTTTTTCCCTTGTTTTTGTCCTCTAAACTTAAATGCGTCTTATGGTAGCCACTAATGATCCAATCTTTTTCATCCAATCTTACCAAATCTATGTAGTATAAGGGTAAATTGAGTGAATATACTGAATGGATACTTCAGGCAGTTACCTTATATTACATAGAAATGGTAAGATTGGATGAAAAAGATTGGATCATTAGTGGCCACCCTTATAGTCTGGAGCATTTTATAGTCCAAAAAAAAACACAAAAAGAAGAGCCACAACCAGTATATGCTGCACAAACTACAATTTTTATTTGAAAATTTTTAGACCCTGGTTATCAATGCTAGATATTCTGCCAATTTATAGGTTCAGCTTAATATACTGTATTTTATGGACTATGAGACGCTGGATTTGTTCACTTTGGCATCCACTGATTAAGGTCTCTGCCTCTGACACAGGAGACCAGGGTTCGAATCTTGGCTCTCAGTAAGCCTGCACCTCTTCAGTAAGGAGACATTGGGCAACACTCACTAACACTGCTACTGCCTATAGAGAGCACCCTAGTTGCTGTAGCTTTGGCGCCATGAGTCCACCAGGAGAAGTGCGGTAAAAATGTTCTGTGTGTCTTGACTAGAAGACCAGGGCCGTAACTACAAATCATGGGCCCCCATCAAAATGTTGCTGGGGCCCCCCAATGTTCATACTCTTCACCCTTGCCTTCCCCTTGTGACCCTCACAGCCTGGGGGGACCCATCTTGCAAGGGTCCTACAACAAGTACGGACATCATAATCTTTACACCCATAACATATGTGGGCACACAAACACCTGATCAAAAGGATAGACACCTTTAATGGAAGGATTGGAATAGTAATTGTGGCCCCCTTAGAGCACTGGGCACCCCTGCAGTTGCAGGGGCTACTCCCCTGTGGTTACGCCCCTGTATAAGACGTACCTAGGTTTAAAAGGCAAAAATCAGGGTGAAAAATACTAAACCAGGTGTGTATGAGTCAGGGGCATTGTATGGACCTTCCCCCCCCAACCTGTCTCTAAAGTACTCTAAGCTACACTACCCCCTGCTGTCCCACAAGCTAAGCTGCACTACATTATACTACACTACCACTGCAAACTCTCTACTGATCCTGCCGCTGTGCTCCTCTCCCACTTGCTGCGGTCCTGCAGATTCACACACTCTCCTCGTCTCCTCCTGCAGCTTTCAAGATCCTGTACACTGCATCCACATGCTGCTATGCGGCGCCAGTTCTCAGTACCTCCTGGTCAGCTCCTACTTCCTGATTAGTGATTCTCTGCATGACCCCAGCTGTGCACATGTGCCATGAGTCATGTGTTACTCTCCAGGTACACCAGCAGAACTGGAGTGAAGGGCAGATGAGCGCGGAGGCAGGATGCGGTAAGTATATTCTGTTTTCCGGCGACAGGATGTGGTATCATATATATTCTAAATATAAGATGCATCAACCCCCCCCCCCCCCACACACACACACACACACACACACACACAATTTTAAGGAAGAAAAAGGGTGTATTACATTACAAAAAAACCAAAATTAGCTTACCTGGTAATGCTGTTTTTGATAACCCTCCAGGACAGGTGCTACATATGAGATTCGGCCCCGCCCCCAACAGGAAACACAAAGAACTAGCTCTCTATAAGTTCCACCTCTAACCTCTACCTGCCAGTATGTTCCAATTAACTGTTCCGATAGACTTTTCTACTTCACACATTACCTCAATATCCGCTTATAGCTTAAAACCTTTACATGATCACATGTTTAAACATACAGTTACTTACATGCAACCATAAGATCTAGGGTGGGTCACCTGTCCTGGAGGGTTATTAAAAACAGCATTACCAGGTAAGCTAATTTTGTTTTTTTCAAATAACCCTCCAGGACAGGTGCTACATATGAGATGATATGCAATAAATAACACTAACCTTAGGGAGGGATCACAGCCTGAAGAACTTTCCTTCCAAAAGTCTGTTCCTCTGCTGATAGTAGATCCAACCTGTAGTATCTGATGAAGGTGTTCACCGTCTTCCAGGTGGCCGCCTTGCAGATTTTGGTTGCCGTAGCTCCAGCTCTGTAAGCCCAGGAAGTTGCAACTGATCTAGCCGAGTGTGCTGTTACTTCTTTTGGACATGGAACTCCCTTAAGTCTATATGCTTCATTAACCACTTCCCGACCGCCCACTACACAGGGGCGGCGGGGAAGTGGAGCCCTGCAGGACGGCCTCACCCACAGAGGCGGCGGTCCATTTAAGGGCATGGGCGGAGCGATCGCGTCATCCGTAACGCGATCCTCCGCCGGCGCCTGTCACCGCTCGCTCGCCGCAACATCCCGCCGGCTATACGGAAGCGCCGGCGGGATGTTAACCCCGCGATCGCCGCATACAAAGTGTATAATACACTTTGTAATGTTTACAAAGTGTATTATACAGGCTGCCTCCTGCCCTGGTGGTCCCAGTGTCCGAGGGACCACCAGGGCAGGCTGCAGCCACCCTAGTCTGCACCCAAGCACACGGATTTCTCCCCCCCCTGCCCCAGATCGCCCACAGCACCCATCAGACCCCCCCCCTGCCCACCCCCCAGACCCCTGTTTGCACCCAATCACCCCCCTAATCACCCATCAATCACTCCCTGTCACTATCTGTCAACGCTATTTTTTTTTTTATCCCCCCCCCCCCCTGCTCCCTGCCCCCTCCTGATCACCCCCCACCCCTCAGATTCTCCCCAGACCCCCCCCCCCCCCCTGTTTACTGTATGCATCTATCCCCCTGATCACCTGTCAATCACCTGTCAATCACCTGTCAATCACCCGTCAATCACCCATCAATCACCCGTCAATCACCCCCTGTCACTGCCACCCATCAATCAGCCCCTAACCTGCCCCTTGCGGGCAATCTGATCACCCCCCCACACCAATAGATCGCCCACAGATCCGACATCAGATCACCTCCCAAATCCATTGTTTACATCTATTCTCTCCTCTAAACACCCACTAATTACCCATCAATCACCCATCAATCACCCCCTATCACCACTTGTCACTTTTACCTATCAGATCAGACCCTAATCTGCCCCTTGCGGGCACCCAATCACCCGCCCACACGCTCAGATTGCCCTCTGACCCCCCCTTATCAATTCACCAGTGCATTAATTACATCTGTTCTTCCCTGTAATAACCCACTGATCACCTGTCAATCACCTGCCAATCACCTATCACCCATCAATCACCTTCTGTCACCCCCTGTCACTGCCACCCATCAATCAGCCCCTAACCTGCCCCTTGCGGGCAATCTGATCACCCATCCACACCATTAGATCGCCCGCAAACCCGCCGTCAGATTACCTCCCAAATGTATCGTTTACATCTGTTATCTTCTCTAAACACCCACTAATTACCCATCAATCACCCCCTATCACCACCTGTCACTGTTACCTATCAGATCAGACCCTAATCTGCCCCTTGCGGGCACCCAATCACCCGCCCACACGCTCAGATTGCCCTCTGACCCCCCCTTATCAATTCACCAGTGCATTAATTACATCTGTTCTTCCCTGTAATAACCCACTGATCACCTGTCAATCACCTGCCAATCACCTATCACCCATCAATCACCCCCTGTCACCCCCTGTCACTGCCACCCATCAATCAGCCCCTAACCTGCCCCTTGCGGGCAATCTGATCACCCACCCACACCATTAGATCGCCCGCAAACCCGCCGTCAGATTACCTCCCAAATGTATCGTTTACATCTGTTATCTTCTCTAAACACCCACTAATTACCCATCAATCACCCCCTATCACCACCTGTCACCGTTACCTATCAGATCAGACCCTAATCTGCCCCTTGCGGGCACCCAATCACCCGCCCACACGCTCAGATTGCCCTCTGACCCCCCCTTATCAATTCGCCAGTGCATTAATTACATCTGTCCTTCCCTGTAATAACCCACTGATCACCTGTCAATCACCTGCCAATCACCTATCACCCATCAATCACCCCCTGTCACTGCCACCCAACAATCAGCCCCTAACCTGCCCCTTGCGGGCAATCTGATCACCCACCCACACCAATAGATCGCCCGCAGATCCGACATCAGATCACCACCCAAGCGCAGTGTTTCCATCTATTCTCTCCTCTAAACACCCACTAATTACCCATCAATCACCCATCAATCACTCCCTATCACCACCTGTCACTGTTACCTATCAGATCAGACCCTAATCTGCCCCTTGCGGGCACCCAATCGACCGCCTACACGCTCAGATTGCCCTCAGACCCCCCCTTATCAATTCGCCAGTGCAATATTTACATCTGTTCTCCCCTGTAATAACCCACTGATTACCTGTCAATCACCTATCAATCACCCATCAATCACCCCCTGTCACTGCCACCCATCAATCACCCCCTGTCACTGCCACCCATCAATCACCCGCTGTCACTGCCACCCATCAATCAGCCCCTAACCTGCCCCTTGCGGGCAAACTGATCACCCACCCACACCAATAGATCGCCCGCAGATCCGACATCAGATCACCACCCAAGCGCAGTGTTTCCATCTATTCTCTACCCTAAACACCCACTAATTACCCATCAATCACCCCCTGTCACTGCTACCTATCAGATTAGACCCCTATCTGCCCCTAGGGCACTCAATCACCCGCCCACACCCTCAGAATGCCCTCAGACCCCAGCCCTGATCACCTCGCCAGTGCATTGCTTGCATCCATTCCCCCCTCTAATCACACCTTGAGACACCCATCAATCACCTCCTGTCACCCCCTAGCACACCTACCCATCAGATCAGGCCCCAATTTGCCCCGTGTGGGCTCCTGATCACTCGGCCAAACCCTCAGACCCCCTTCCGATCACCTCCCCAGTGCATGGATTGCATCTATTTTCCCCTCTAACCACCCCCTGAGACACCCATCAATCACCTCCTGTCACCCCCCTAGCACTCCTATCCATCAGATCAGGCCCAATACAACCTGTCATCTAAAAGGCCACCCTGCTTATGACCGGTTCCACAAAATTCGCCCCCTCATAGACCACCTGTCATCAAAATTTGCAGATGCTTATACCCCTGAACAGTCATTTTGAGACATTTGGTTTCCAGACTACTCACGGTTTTGGGCCTGTAAAATGCCAGGGCGGTATAGGAACCCCACAAGTGACCCCATTTTAGAAAAAAAAGACACCCCAAGGTATTATGTTAGGTGTATGACGAGTTCATAGAAGATTTAATTTTTTGTCAAAAGTTAGCGGAAATTAATTTTTATTGGTTTTTTTTCACAAAGTGTCATTTTTCACTAACTTGTGACAAAAAATAAAATCTTCTATGAACTCGCCATACACCTAACGGAATACCTTGGGGTGTCTTCTTTCTAAAATGGGGTCACTTGTGGGGTTCCTATACTGCCCTGGCATTTTAGGGGCCCTAAACCGCGAGGAGTAGTCTAGAAAACAAATGCTTCAAAATGACCTGTGAATAGGACGTTGGGCCCCTTAGCGCACCTAGGCTGCAAAAAAGTGTCACACATGTGGTACCGCCGTACTCAGGAAAAGTAGTATAATGTGTTTTGGGGTGTATTTTTACACATACCCATGCTGGGTGGGAGAAATTTCTATGTAAATGGACAATTGTGTGTAAAAAAATCAAACAATTGTCATTTACAGAGATATTTCTCCCACTTAGCATGGGTATGTGTAAAAATACACCCCAAAACGCATTATACTACTTCTCCTGAGTACAGCGGTACCACATGTGTGGCACTTTTTTACACCCTAAGTACGCTAAGGGGCCCAAAGTCCAATGAGTACCTTTAGGATTTCACAGGTCATTTTGCGACATTTGGTTTCAAGACTACTCCTCACGGTTTAGGGCCCCTAAAATGCCAGGGCAGTATAGGAACCCCACAAATGACCCCATTCTAGAAAGAAGACACCCAAAGGTATTCCGTACGGAGTATGGTGAGTTCATAGAAGATTTTATTTTTTGTCACAAGTTAGCGGAAAATGACACTTTGTGAAAAAAAACTATTAAAATCAATTTCCGCTAACTTGTGACAAAAAAATAAAAACTTCTATGAACTCACCATACTCCTAACGGAATACCTTGGGGTGTCTTCTTTCTAAAATGGGGTCATTAGTGGGGTTCCTATACTGCCCTGGCATTTTAGGGGCCCTAAACCGTGAGGAGTAGTCTTGAAACAAAAATGACCTGTGAAATCCTAAAGGTACTCATTGGACTTTGGGCCCCTTAGTGCAGTTAGGGTGCAAAAAAGTGTCACACATGTGGTATCGCCGTACTCGGGAGAAGTAGTACAATGTGTTTTGGGGTGTATTTTTACACATACCCATGCTGGGTGGGAGAAATACCTCTGTAAATGACAATCTTTTGATT